>NW_028116867.1:0-149332 GCF_964273445.1 Streptopelia decaocto
AAATTTCAACTGGAATTTTAGCAATTTTTTATGTGAAATTGTAAACATGTGGACATGGATTTTGAAAATTCTAGAGAGAATTTTAAAAGCTTCAAGAGAATTTCAACAATTTTGAGAGGGATTTGAAAAGTTTCAATGGGAATGGGAAGAATTGGGACAAAAATTGGAAAATTTTTAAGGGACTTTGAAAAAATTTCAACTGGAATTTTAGCCATTTTTTGACGTGAAATTGTAAACATGTGGACATGGATTTTGAAAATTCTAGAGAGAATTTTAAAAGCTTCAACAGAATTTCAACAATTTTGAGAGGGATTTGAAAAGTTTCAATGGGAATGGGAAGAATTGGGACAAAAATTGGAAAATTTTTAAGGGACTTTGAAAAAATTTCAACTGGAATTTTAGCAATTTTTTGACGTGAAATTGTAAACATGTGGACATGGATTTTGAAAATTCTAGAGAGAATTTTAAAAGCTTCAACAGAATTTCAACAATTTTGAGAGGGATTTGAAAAGTTTCAATGGGAATGGGAAGAATTGGGACAAAAATTGGAAATTTTTAAGGGACTTTGAAAAAATTTCAACTGGAATTTTAGCAATTTTTTGACGTGAAATTGTAAACATGTGGACATGGATTTTGAAAATTCTAGAGAGAATTTTAAAAGCTTCAACAGAATTTCAACAATTTTGAGAGGGATTTGAAAAGTTTCAATGGGAATGGGAAGAATTGGGACAAAAATTGGAAAATTTTGAAGGGACTTTGAAAAAATTTCAACTGGAATTTTAGCAATTTTTTAATGTGAAATTGTAAACATGTGGCCATGGATTTTGAAAATTCTAGAGAGAATTTTAAAAGCTTCAAGAGAATTTCAACAATTTTAGAGGGATTTGAAAAGTTTCAATGGGAATGGGAAGAATTGGGACAAAAATTGGAAAATTTTTAAGGGACTTTGAAAAAATTTCAACTGGAATTTTAGCCATTTTTTGACGTGAAATTGTAAACATGTGGACATGGATTTTGAAAATTCTAGAGAGAATTTTAAAAGCTTTAACAGAATTTCAACAATTTTGAGAGGGATTTGAAAAGTTTCAATGGGAATGGGAAGAATTGGGACAAAAATGGGAAAATTTTTAAGGGACTTTGAAAAAATTTCAACTGGAATTTTAGCCATTTTTTGACGTGAAATTGTAAACATGTGGACATGGATTTTTAAAATTCTAGAGAGAATTTTAAAAGCTTCAACAGAATTTCAACAATTTTGAGAGGGATTTGAAAAGTTTCAATGGGAATGGGAAGAATTGGGACAAAAATTGGAAAATTTTTAAGGGACTTTGAAAAAATTTCAACTGGAATTTTAGCAATTTTTTTATGTGAAATTGTAAACATGTGGACATGGATTTTGAAAATTCTAGAGAGAATTTTAAAAGCTTCAAGAGAATTTCAACACTTTTGAGAGGGATTT
Organism: Streptopelia decaocto; assembly: GCF_964273445.1. Lineage (NCBI taxonomy): Eukaryota > Metazoa > Chordata > Aves > Columbiformes > Columbidae > Streptopelia > Streptopelia decaocto. The sequence continues at coordinate 1,460 of NW_028116867.1, forward strand.
GAAAAGTTTCAATGGGAATGGGAAGAATTGGGACAAAGATTGGAAAATTTTTAAGGAACTTTGAAAAAATTTCAACTGGAATTTTAGCCATTTTTTGATGTGAAATTGTAAACATGTGGCCATGGATTTTGAAAATTCTAGAGAGAATTTAAAAGCTTCAACAGAATTTCAACACTTTTGAGAGGGATTTGAAAAGTTTCAATGGGAATGGGAAGAATTGGGACAAAAATTGGAAAATTTTTAAGGGACTTTGAAAAAATTTCAACTGGAATTTTAGCCATTTTGTTACGTGAAATTGTAAACATGTGGCCATGGATTTTGAAAATTCTAGAGAGAATTTTAAAAGCTTCAACAGAATTTCAACAATTTTGAGAGGGATTTGAAAAGTTTCAATGGGAATGGGAAGAATTGGGACAAAAATTGGAAAATTTTTAAGGGACTTTGAAAAAATTTCAACTGGAATTTTAGCAATTTTTTATGTGAAATTGTAAACATGTGGACATGGATTTTGAAAATTCTAGAGAGAATTTTAAAAGCTTCAAGAGAATTTCAACAATTTTGAGAGGGATTTGAAAAGTTTCAATGGGAATGGGAAGAATTGGGACAAAAATTGGAAATTTTTAAGGGACTTTGAAAAAATTTCACCTGGAATTTTAGCCATTTTTTGACGTGAAATTGTAAACATGTGGCCATGGATTTTGAAAATTTTAGAGAGAATTTTAAAAGCTTCAAGAGAATTTCAACAATTTTGAGAGGGATTTGAAAAGTTTCAATGGGAATGGGAAGAATTGGGACAAAAATTGGAAAATTTTTAAGGGACTTTGAAAAAATTTCAACTGGAATTTTAGCAATTTTTTGACGTGAAATTGTAAACATGTGGACATGGATTTTGAAAATTCTAGAGAGAATTTTAAAAGCTTCAACAGAATTTCAACAATTTTGAGAGGGATTTGAAAAGTTTCAATGGGAATGGGAAGAATTGGGACAAAAATTGGAAAATTTTTAAGGGACTTTGAAAAAATTTCAACTGGAATTTTAGCCATTTTTTGACGTGAAATTGTAAACATGTGGAAGTGGATTTTGAAAATTCTAGAGAGAATTTTAAAAGCTTCAACAGAATTTCAACACTTTTGAGAGGGATTTGAAAAGTTTCAATGGGAATGGGAAGAATTGGGACAAAAATTGGAAAATTTTTAAGGGACTTTGAAAAAATTTCAACTGGAATTTTAGCCATTTTTTGACGTGAAATTGTAAACATGTGGACATGGATTTTGAAAATTCTAGAGAGAATTTTAAAAGCTTCAACAGAATTTCAACAATTTTGAGAGGGATTTGAAAAGTTTCAATGGGAATGGGAAGAATTGGGACAAAAATTGGAAAATTTTTAAGGGACTTTGAAAAAATTTCAACTGGAATTTTAGCCATTTTTTGACGTGAAATTGTAAACATGAGGACATGGATTTTGAAAATTCCAGAGAGAATTTTAAAAGCTTTAACAGAATTTCAACACTTTTGAGAGGGATTTGAAAAGTTTCAATGGGAATGGGAAGAATTGGGACAAAAATTGGAAAATTTTTAAGGGACTTTGAAAAAATTTCAACTGGAATTTTAGCAATTTTTTTAAGTGAAATTGTAAACATGTGGACATGGATTTTGAAAATTCTAGAGAGAATTTTAAAAGCTTCAAGAGAATTTCAACAATTTTGAGAGGGATTTGAAAAGTTTCAATGGGAATGGGAAGAATTGGGACAAAAATTGGAAAATTTTTAAGGGACTTTGAAAAAATTTCAACTGGAATTTTAGCCATTTTTTTACATGAAATTGTAAACATGTGGACATGGATTTGAAAATTCTAGAGAGAATTTTAAAAGCTTCAACAGAATTTCAACAATTTTGAGAGGGATTTGAAAAGTTTCAATGAGAATGGGAAGAATTGGGACAAAAATTGGAAAATTTTTAAGGGACTTTGAAAAAATTTCAACTGGAATTTTAGCAATTTTTTTATGTGAAATTGTAAACATGTGGACATGGATTTTGAAAATTCTAGAGAGAATTTTAAAAGCTTCAACAGAATTTCAACAATTTTGAGAGGGATTTGAAAAGTTTCAATGGGAATGGGAAGAATTGGGACAAAAATTGGAAAATTTTTAAGGGACTTTGAAAAAATTTCAACTGGAATTTTAGCAATTTTTTATGTGAAATTGTAAACATGTGGCCATGGATTTTGAAAATTCTAGAGAGAATTTTAAAAGCTTCAAGAGAATTTCAACAATTTTGAGAGGGATTTGAAAAGTTTCAATGGGAATGGGAAGAATTGGGACAAAAATTGGAAAATTTTTAAGGGACTTTGAAAAAATTTCAACTGGAATTTTAGCCATTTTTTGATGTGAAATTGTAAACATGTGGACATGGATTTTGAAAATTTTAGAGAGAATTTTAAAAGCTTCAAGAGAATTTCAACAATTTTGAGAGGGATTTGAAAAGTTTCAATGGGAATGGGAAGAATTGGGACAAAAATTGGAAAATTTTTAAGGGACTTTGAAAAAATTTGAACTGGAATTTTAGCCATTTTTTGACGTGAAATTGTAAACATGTGGACATGGATTTTGAAAATTCTAGAGAGAATTTTAAAAGCTTCAACAGAATTTCAACACTTTTGAGAGGGATTTGAAAAGTTTCAATGGGAATGGGAAGAATTGGGACAAAAATTGGAAAATTTTTAAGGGACTTTGAAAAAATTTCAACTGGAATTTTAGCAATTTTTTATGTGAAATTGTAAACATGTGGACATGGATTTTGAAAATTCTAGAGAGAATTTTAAAAGCTTCAACAGAATTTCAACAATTTTGAGAGGGATTTGAAAAGTTTCAATGGGAATGGGAAGAATTGGGACAAAAATTGGAAAATTTTTAAGGGACTTTGAAAAAATTTCAACTGGAATTTTAGCCATTTTTTGACGTGAAATTGTAAACATGTGGACATGGATTTTGAAAATTCTAGAGAGAATTTTAAAAGCTTCAACAGAATTTCAACAATTTTGAGAGGGATTTGAAAAGTTTCAATGGGAATGGGAAGAATTGGGACAAAAATGGGAAAATTTTTAAGGGACTTTGAAAAAATTTCAACTGGAATATTAGCCATTTTTTGACGTGAAATTGTAAACATGTGGCCATGGATTTTGAAAATTCTAGAGAGAATTTTAAAAGCTTCAAGAGAATTTCAACAATTTTGAGAGGGATTTGAAAAGTTTCAATGGGAATGGGAAGAATTGGGACAAAAATTGGAAAATTTTTAAGGGACTTTGAAAAAATTTCAACTGGAATTTTAGCAATTTTTTTATGTGAAATTGTAAACATGTGGACATGGATTTTTGAAAATTCTAGAGAGAATTTTAAAAGCTTCAAGAGAATTTCAACACTTTTGAGAGGGATTTGAAAAGTTTCAATGGGAATGGGAAGAATTGGGACAAAGATTGGAAAATTTTTTAAGGAACTTTGAAAAAAATTTCAACTGGAATTTTAGCCATTTTTTGATGTGAAATTGTAAACATGTGGCCATGGATTTTGAAAATTCTAGAGAGAATTTTAAAAGCTTCAACAGAATTTCAACACTTTTGAGAGGGGTTTGAAAAGTTTCAATGGGAATGGGAAGAATTGGGACAAAAATTGGAAAATTTTTAAGGGACTTTGAAAAAATTTCAACTGGAATTTTAGCCATTTTTTGACGTGAAATTGTAAACATGTGGCCATGGATTTTGAAAATTCTAGAGAGAATTTTAAAAGCTTCAACAGAATTTCAACAATTTTGAGAGGGATTTGAAAAGTTTCAATGGGAATGGGAAGAATTGGGACAAAAATTGGAAAATTTTTAAGGGACTTTGAAAAAATTTCAACTGGAATTTTAGCAATTTTTTATGTGAAATTGTAAACATGTGGACATGGATTTTGAAAATTCTAGAGAGAATTTTAAAAGCTTCAACAGAATTTCAACAATTTTGAGAGGGATTTGAAAAGTTTCAATGGGAATGGGAAGAATTGGGACAAAAATTGGATAATTTTTAAGGGACTTTGAAAAAATTTCAACTGGAATTTTAGCCATTTTTTGATGTGAAATTGTAAACATGTGGCCATGGATTTTGAAAATTCTAGAGAGAATTTTAAAAGCTTCAAGAGAATTTCAACAATTTTGAGAGGGATTTGAAAAGTTTCAATGGGAATGGGAAGAATTGGGACAAAAATTGGAAAATTTTTAAGGGACTTTGAAAAAATTTCAACTGGAATTTTAGCAATTTTTTGACGTGAAATTGTAAACATGTGGACATGGATTTTGAAAATTCTAGAGAGAATTTTAAAAGCTTCAACAGAATTTCAACAATTTTGAGAGGGATTTGAAAAGTTTCAATGGGAATGGGAAGAATTGGGACAAAAATTGGAAAATTTTTAAGGGACTTTGAAAAAATTTCAACTGGAATTTTAGCCATTTTTTGACGTGAAATTGTAAACATGTGGACATGGATTTTGAAAATTCTAGAGAGAATTTTAAAAGCTTCAACAGAATTTCAACACTTTTGAGAGGGATTTGAAAAGTTTCAATGGGAATGGTAAGAATTGGGACAAAAATTGGAAAATTTTTAAGGGACTTTGAAAAAATTTCAACTGGAATTTTAGCCATTTTTTGACGTGAAATTGTAAACATGTGGCCATGGATTTTGAAAATTCTAGAGAGAATTTTAAAAGCTTCAACAGAATTTCAACAATTTTGAGAGGGATTTGAAAAGTTTCAATGGGAATGGGAAGAATTGGGACAAAAATTGGAAAATTTTTAAGGGACTTTGAAAAAATTTCAACTGGAATTTTAGCAATTTTTTTATGTGAAATTGTAAACATGTGGCCATGGATTTTGAAAATTCTAGAGAGAATTTTAAAAGCTTCAACAGAATTTCAACAATTTGGAGAGGGATTTGAAAAGTTTCAATGGGAATGGGAAGAATTGGGACAAAAATTGGAAAATTTTTAAGGGACTTTGAAAAAATTTCAACTGGAATTTTAGCCATTTTTTGATGTGAAATTGTAAACATGTGGACATGGATTTTGAAAATTCTAGAGAGAATTTTAAAAGCTTCAAGAGAATTTCAACAATTTTGAGAGGGATTTGAAAAGTTTCAATGGGAATGGGAAGAATTGGGACAAAAATTGGAAAATTTTTAAGGGACTTTGAAAAAATTTCAACTGGAATTTTAGCAATTTTTTTATGTGAAATTGTAAACATGTGGACATGGATTTTGAAAATTCTAGAGAGAATTTTAAAAGCTTTAACAGAATTTCAACAATTTTGAGAGGGATTTGAAAAGTTTCAATGGGAATGGGAAGAATTGGGACAAAAATTGGAAAATTTTTAAGGGACTTTGAAAAAATTTCAACTGGAATTTTAGCAATTTTTTGACGTGAAATTGTAAACATGTTGAAGTGGATTTTGAAAATTCTAGAGAGAATTTTAAAAGCTTCAACAGAATTTCAACACTTTTGAGAGGGATTTGAAAAGTTTCAATGGGAATGGGAAGAATTGGGACAAAAATTGGAAAATTTTTAAGGGACTTTGAAAAAATTTCAACTGGAATTTTAGCCATTTTTTGACGTGAAATTGTAAACATGTGGCCATGGATTTTGAAAATTCTAGAGAGAATTTTAAAAGCTTCAACAGAATTTCAACAATTTTGAGAGGGATTTGAAAAGTTTCAATGGGAATGGGAAGAATTGGGACAAAAATTGGAAAATTTTTAAGGGACTTTGAAAAAATTTCAACTGGAATTTTAGCCATTTTTTGACGTGAAATTGTAAACATGTGGCCATGGATTTTGAAAATTCTAGAGAGAATTTTAAAAGCTTCAACAGAATTTCAACAATTTTGAGAGGGATTTGAAAAGTTTCAATGGGAATGGGAAGAATTGGGACAAAAATTGGAAAATTTTTAAGGGACTTTGAAAAAATTTCAACTGGAATTTTAGCAATTTTTTTATGTGAAATTGTAAACATGTGGCCATGGATTTTGAAAATTCTAGAGAGAATTTTAAAAGCTTCAACAGAATTTCAACAATTTTGAGAGGGATTTGAAAAGTTTCAATGGGAATGGGAAGAATTGGGACAAAAATGGGAAAATTTTTAAGGGACTTTGAAAAAATTTCAACTGGAATTTTAGCCATTTTTTTAAGTGAAATTGTAAACATGTGGACATGGATTTTGAAAATTCTAGAGAGAATTTTAAAAGCTTCAAGAGAATTTCAACACTTTTGAGAGGGATTTGAAAAGTTTCAATGGGAATGGGAAGAATTGGGACAAAAATTGGAAAATTTTTAAGGGACTTTGAAAAAATTTCAACTGGAATTTTAGCCATTTTTTTACATGAAATTGTAAACATGTGGCCATGGATTTTGAAAATTCTAGAGAGAATTTTAAAAGCTTCAAGAGAATTTCAACAATTTTGAGAGGGATTTGAAAAGTTTCAATGGGAATGGGAACAATAGGGACAAAAATTGGAAAATTTTTAAGGGACTTTGAAAAAATTTCAACTGGAATTTTAGCCATTTTTTGACGTGAAATTGTAAACATGTGGACATGGATTTTGAAAATTCTAGAGAGAATTTTAAAAGCTTTAACAGAATTTCAACACTTTTGAGAGGGATTTGAAAAGTTTCAATGGGAATGGGAAGAATTGGGACAAAAATTGGAAAATTTTTAAGGGACTTTGAAAAAATTTCAACTGGAATTTTAGCCATTTTTTGACGTGAAATTGTAAACATGTGGCCATGGATTTTGAAAATTCTAGAGAGAATTTTAAAAGCTTCAACAGAATTTCAACACTTTTGAGAGGGATTTGAAAAGTTTCAATGGGAATGGGAAGAATTGGGACAAAAATTGGAAAATTTTTAAGGGACTTTGAAAAAATTTCAACTGGAATTTTAGCCATTTTTTGACGTGAAATTGTAAACATGTGGCCATGGATTTTGAAAATTCTAGAGAGAATTTTAAAAGCTTCAACAGAATTTCAACAATTTTGAGAGGGATTTGAAAAGTTTCAATGGGAATGGGAAGAATTGGGACAAAAATTGGAAAATTTTTAAGGGACTTTGAAAAAATTTCAACTGGAATTTTAGCCATTTTTTGACATGAAATTGTAAACATGTGGACATGGATTTTGAAAATTCTAGAGAGAATTTTAAAAGCTTCAACAGAATTTCAACAATTTTGAGAGGGATTTGAAAAGTTTCAATGGGAATGGGAAGAATTGGGACAAAAATTGGAAAATTTTTAAGGGACTTTGAAAAAATTGCAACTGGAATTTTAGCAATTTTTTGACGTGAAATTGTAAACATGTGGCCATGGATTTTGAAAATTCTAGAGAGAATTTTAAAAGCTTCAAGAGAATTTCAACAATTTTGAGAGGGATTTGAAAAGTTTCAATGGGAATGGGAAGAATAGGGACAAAAATTGGAAAATTTTTAAGGGACTTTGAAAAAATTTCAACTGGAATTTTAGCCATTTTTTGACGTGAAATTGTAAAGATGTGGACATGGATTTTGAAAATTCTAGAGAGAATTTTAAAAGCTTTAACAGAATTTCTACAATTTTGAGAGGGATTTGAAAAGTTTCAATGGGAATGGGAAGAATTGGGACAAAAATTGGAAAATTTTTAAGGGACTTTGAAAAAATTTCAACTGGAATTTTAGCCATTTTTTGACGTGAAATTGTGAACATGTGGACATGGATTTTGAAAATTCTAGAGAGAATTTTGAAAGCTTCAACAGAATTTCAACGATTTTGAGAGGGATTTGAAAAGTTTCAATGGGAATGGGAAGAATTGGGACAAAAATTGGAAAATTTTTAAGGGACTTTGAAAAAATTTCAACTGGAATTTTAGCCATTTTTTGACGTGAAATTGTAAACATGTGGCCATGGATTTTGAAAATTCTAGAGAGAATTTTAAAAGCTTCAAGAGAACTTCAACAATTTTGAGAGGGATTTGAAAAGTTTCAATGGGAATGGGAAGAATTGGGACAAAAATTGGAAAATTTTTAAGGGACTTTGAAAAAATTTAAACTGGAATTTTAGCCATTTTTTGACGTGAAGTTGTAAACATGTGGCCATGGATTTTGAAAATTCTAGAGAGAATTTTAAAAGCTTCAAGAGAATTTCAACAATTTTGAGAGGGATTTGAAAAGTTTCAATGGGAATGGGAAGAATTGGGACAAAAATGGGAAAATTTTTAAGGGACTTTGAAAAAATTTCAACTGGAATTTTAGCCATTTTTTGACGTGAAATTGTAAACATGTGGACATGGATTTTGAAAATTCTAGAGAGAATTTTAAAAGCTTCAACAGAATTTCAACAATTTTGAGAGGGATTTGAAAAGTTTCAATGGGAATGGGAAGAATTGGGACAAAAATTGGAAAATTTTTAAGGGACTTTGAAAAAATTTCAACTGGAATTTTAGCCATTTTTTGACGTGAAATTGTGAACATGTGGACATGGATTTTGAAAATTCTAGAGAGAATTTTAAAAGCTTCAAGAGAATTTCAACAATTTTGAGAGGGATTTGAAAAGTTTCAATGGGAATGGGAAGAATTGGGACAAAAATTGGAAAATTTTTAAGGGACTTTGAAAAAATTTCAACTGGAATTTTAGCCATTTTTTTATGTGAAATTGTAAACATGTGGACATGGATTTTGAAAATTCTAGAGAGAATTTTAAAAGCTTCAAGAGAATTTCAACACTTTTGAGAGGGATTTGAAAAGTTTCAATGGGAATGGGAAGAATTGGGACAAAAATTGGAAAATTTTTAAGGGACTTTGAAAAAATTTCAACTGGAATTTTAGCAATTTTTTTACATGAAATTGTAAACATGTGGCCATGGATTTTGAAAATTCTAGAGAGAATTTTAAAAGCTTCAAGAGAATTTCAACAATTTTGAGAGGGATTTGAAAAGTTTCAATGGGAATGGGAACAATAGGGACAAAAATTGGAAAATTTTTAAGGGACTTTGAAAAAATTTCAACTGGAATTTTAGCAATTTTTTTACGTGAAATTGTAAACATGTGGACATGGATTTTGAAAATTCTAGAGAGAATTTTAAAAGCTTTAACAGAATTTCAACACTTTTGAGAGGGATTTGAAAAGTTTCAATGGGAATGGGAAGAATTGGGACAAAAATTGGAAAATTTTTAAGGGACTTTGAAAAAATTTCAACTGGAATTTTAGCCATTTTTTGACGTGAAATTGTAAACATGTGGCCATGGATTTTGAAAATTCTAGAGAGAATTTTAAAAGCTTCAACAGAATTTCAACAATTTTGAGAGGGATTTGAAAAGTTTCAATGGGAATGGGAAGAATTGGGACAAAAATTGGAAAATTTTTAAGGGACTTTGAAAAAATTTCAACTGGAATTTTAGCAATTTTTTGACGTGAAATTGTAAACATGTGGCCATGGATTTTGAAAATTCTAGAGAGAATTTTAAAAGCTTCAACAGAATTTCAACAATTTTGAGAGGGATTTGAAAAGTTTCAATGGGAATGGGAAGAATTGGGACAAAAATTGGAAAATTTTTAAGGGACTTTGAAAAAATTTCAACTGGAATTTTAGCCATTTTTTGACATGAAATTGTAAACATGTGGACATGGATTTTGAAAATTCTAGAGAGAATTTTAAAAGCTTCAACAGAATTTCAACAATTTTGAGAGGGATTTGAAAAGTTTCAATGGGAATGGGAAGAATTGGGACAAAAATTGGAAAATTTTTAAGGGACTTTGAAAAAATTGCAACTGGAATTTTAGCAATTTTTTGACGTGAAATTGTAAACATGTGGCCATGGATTTTGAAAATTCTAGAGAGAATTTTAAAAGCTTCAAGAGAATTTCAACAATTTTGAGAGGGATTTGAAAAGTTTCAATGGGAATGGGAAGAATAGGGACAAAAATGGGAAAATTTTTAAGGGACTTTGAAAAAATTTCAACTGGAATTTTAGCCATTTTTTGACGTGAAATTGTAAAGATGTGGACATGGATTTTGAAAATTCTAGAGAGAATTTTAAAAGCTTTAACAGAATTTCTACAATTTTGAGAGGGATTTGAAAAGTTTCAATGGGAATGGGAAGAATTGGGACAAAAATTGGAAAATTTTTAAGGGACTTTGAAAAAATTTCAACTGGAATTTTAGCCATTTTTTGACGTGAAATTGTGAACATGTGGACATGGATTTTGAAAATTCTAGAGAGAATTTTGAAAGCTTCAACAGAATTTCAACGATTTTGAGAGGGATTTGAAAAGTTTCAATGGGAATGGGAAGAATTGGGGACAAAAATTGGAAAATTTTTAAGGGACTTTGAAAAAATTTCAACTGGAATTTTAGCCATTTTTTGACGTGAAATTGTAAACATGTGGCCATGGATTTTGAAAATTCTAGAGAGAATTTTAAAAGCTTCAAGAGAACTTCAACAATTTTGAGAGGGATTTGAAAAGTTTCAATGGGAATGGGAAGAATTGGGACAAAAATTGGAAAATTTTTAAGGGACTTTGAAAAAATTTCAACTGGAATTTTAGCCATTTTTTGACGTGAAGTTGTAAACATGTGGCCATGGATTTTGAAAATTCTAGAGAGAATTTTAAAAGCTTCAACAGAATTTCAACAATTTTGAGAGGGATTTGAAAAGTTTCAATGGGAATGGGAAGAATTGGGACAAAAATGGGAAAATTTTTAAGGGACTTTGAAAAAATTTCAACTGGAATTTTAGCCATTTTTTGACGTGAAATTGTAAACATGTGGACATGGATTTTGAAAATTCTAGAGAGAATTTTAAAAGCTTCAACAGAATTTCAACAATTTTGAGAGGGATTTGAAAAGTTTCAATGGGAATGGGAAGAATTGGGGACAAAAATTGGAAAATTTTTAAGGGACTTTGAAAAAATTTCAACTGGAATTTTAGCCATTTTTTGACGTGAAATTGTGAACATGTGGACATGGATTTTGAAAATTCTAGAGAGAATTTTAAAAGCTTCAAGAGAATTTCAACAATTTTGAGAGGGATTTGAAAAGTTTCAATGGAGGAAGAATTGGGACAAAAATTGGAAAATTTTAAGGGACTTTGAAAAAATTTCAACTGGAATTTTAGCCATTTTTTTATGTGAAATTGTAAACATGTGGACATGGATTTTGAAAATTCTAGAGAGAATTTTAAAAGCTTCAAGAGAATTTCAACACTTTTGAGAGGGATTTGAAAAGTTTCAATGGGAATGGGAAGAATGGGACAAAAATTGGAAAATTTTAAGGGACTTTGAAAAAATTTCAACTGGAATTTTAGCAATTTTTTTACATGAAATTGTAAACATGTGGCCATGGATTTTGAAAATTCTAGAGAGAATTTTAAAAGCTTCAAGAGAATTTCAACAATTTTTGAGAGGGATTTGAAAAGTTTCAATGGGAATGGGAACAATAGGGACAAAAATTGGAAAATTTTTAAGGGACTTTGAAAAAATTTCAACTGGAATTTTAGCCATTTTTTGACGTGAAATAGTAAACATGTGGACATGGATTTTGAAATTCTAGAGAGAATTTTAAAGCTTTACAGAATTTCAACACTTTTGAGAGGGATTTGAAAAGTTTCAATGGGAATGGGAAGAATTGGGACAAAAATTGGAAAATTTTTAAGGGACTTTGAAAAAATTTCAACTGGAATTTTAGCCATTTTTTGACGTGAAATTGTAAACATGTGGACATGGATTTTGAAAATTCTAGAGAGAATTTTAAAAGCTTCAACAGAATTTCAACAATTTTGAGAGGGATTTGAAAAGTTTCAATGGGAATGGGAAGAATTGGGACAAAAATTGGAAATTTTTAAGGGACTTTGAAAAAATTTCAACTGGAATTTTAGCCATTTTGTTACGTGAAATTGTAAACATGTGGCCATGGATTTTGAAAATTCTAGAGAGAATTTTAAAAGCTTCAAGAGAATTTCAACAATTTTGAGAGGGATTTGAAAAGTTTCAATGGGAATGGGAAGAATTGGGACAAAAATTGGAAAATTTTTAAGGACTTTGAAAAAATTTCAACTGGAATTTTAGCCATTTTTTGACATGAAATTGTAAACATGTGGACATGGATTTTGAAAATTCTAGAGAGAATTTTAAAAGCTTCAAGAGAATTTCAACAATTTTGAGAGGGATTTGAAAAGTTTCAATGGGAATAAGAAGAATTGGGACAAAAATTGGAAAATTTTTAAGGGACTTTGAAAAAATTTGAACTGGAATTTTAGCCATTTTTTGACGTGAAATTGTAAACATGTGGCCATGGATTTTGAAAATTCTAGAGAGAATTTTAAAAGCTTCAACAGAATTTCAACAATTTTGAGAGGGATTTGAAAAGTTTCAATGGGAATGGGAAGAATAGGGACAAAAATTGGAAAATTTTTAAGGGACTTTGAAAAATTTCAACTGGAATTTTAGCCATTTTTTGACGTGAAATTGTAAACATGTGGCCATGGATTTTGAAAATTCTAGAGAGAATTTTAAAAGCTTCAAGAGAACTTCAACAATTTTGAGAGGGATTTGAAAAGTTTCAATGGGAATGGGAAGAATTGGGACAAAATTGGAAAATTTTTAAGGGACTTTGAAAAATTTAAACTGGAATTTTAGCCATTTTTTGACGTGAAATTGTAAACATGTGGCCATGGATTTTGAAAATTCTACAGAGAATTTTAAAAGCTTCAACAGAATTTCAACAATTTTGAGAGGGATTTGAAAAGTTTCAATGGGAATGGGAAGAATTGGGACAAAAATGGGAAAATTTTTAAGGGACTTTGAAAAAATTTCAACTGGAATTTTAGCAATTTTTTTATGTGAAATTGTAAACATGTGGACATGGATTTTGAAAATTCTAGAGAGAATTTTAAAAGCTTCAACAGAATTTCAACACTTTTGAGAGGGATTTGAAAAGTTTCAATGGGAATGGGAAGAATCGGGACAAAAATCGGAAAATTTTTAAGGGACTTTGAAAAAATTTCAACTGGAATTTTAGCCATTTTTTTGACGTGAAATTGTAAACATGTGGAAGTGGATTTTGAAAATTCTAGAGAGAATTTTAAAAGCTTCAACAGAATTTCAACAATTTTGAGAGGGATTTGAAAAGTTTCAATGGGAATGGGAAGAATTGGGACAAAAATTGGAAAATTTTTAAGGGACTTTGAAAAAATTTCAACTGGAATTTTAGCAATTTTTTGACGTGAAATTGTAAACATGTGGACATGGATTTTGAAAATTCTAGAGAGAATTTTAAAAGCTTCAACAGAATTTCAACAATTTTGAGAGGGATTTGAAAAGTTTCAATGGGAAAGGGAAGAATTGGGACAAAAATTGGAAAATTTTTAAGGGACTTTGAAAAAATTTCAACTGGAATTTTAGCAATTTTTTGACGTGAAATTGTAAACATGAGGACATGGATTTTTAAAATTCTAGAGAGAATTTTAAAAGCTTTAACAGAATTTCAACACTTTTGAGAGGGATTTGAAAAGTTTCAATGGGAATGGGAAGAATTGGGACAAAAATTGGAAAATTTTGAAGGGACTTTGAAAAAATTTCAACTGGAATTTTAGCCATTTTTTGACGTGAAATTGTAAACATGTGGACATGGATTTTGAAAATTCTAGAGAGAATTTTAAAAGCTTCAACAGAATTTCAACAATTTTGAGAGGGATTTGAAAAGTTTCAATGGGAATGGGAAGAATTGGGACAAAAATTGGAAAATTTTTAAGGGACTTTGAAAAAATTTCAACTGGAATTTTAGCCATTTTTTGACATGAAATTGTAAACATGTGGACATGGATTTTGAAAATTCTAGAGAGAATTTTAAAAGCTTCAAGAGAATTTCAACAATTTTGAGAGGGATTTGAAAAGTTTCAATGGGAATGGGAAGAATTGGGACAAAAATTGGAAAATTTTTAAGGGACTTTGAAAAAATTTCAACTGGAATTTTAGCAATTTTTTTATGTGAAATTGTAAACATGTGGACATGGATTTTGAAAATTCTAGAGAGAATTTTAAAAGCTTCAACAGAATTTCAACAATTTTGAGAGGGATTTGAAAAGTTTCAATGGGAATGGGAAGAATTGGGACAAAAATTGGAAAATTTTTAAGGGACTTTGAAAAAATTTCAACTGGAATTTTAGCCATTTTTTGACGTGAAATTGTAAACATGTGGCCATGGATTTTGAAAATTCTAGAGAGAATTTTAAAAGCTTCAAGAGAATTTCAACAATTTTGAGAGGGATTTGAAAAGTTTCAATGGGAATGGGAAGAATTGGGACAAAAATGGGAAAATTTTTAAGGGACTTTGAAAAAATTTCAACTGGAATTTTAGCCATTTTTTTACGTGAAATTGTAAACATGTGGACATGGATTTTGAAAATTCTAGAGAGAATTTTAAAAGCTTCAACAGAATTTCAACAATTTTGAGAGGGATTTGAAAAGTTTCAATGGGAATGGGAAGAATTGGGACAAAAATTGGAAAATTTTTAAGGGACTTTGAAAAAATTTCAACTGGAATTTTAGCAATTTTTTTATGTGAAATTGTAAACATGTGGACATGGATTTTGAAAATTCTAGAGAGAATTTTAAAAGCTTCAAGAGAATTTCAACACTTTTGAGAGGGGTTTGAAAAGATTCAATGGGAATGGGAAGAATTGGGACAAAGATTGGAAAATTTTTAAGGGACTTTGAAAAAATTTCAACTGGAATTTTAGCCATTTTTTGATGTGAAATTGTAAACATGTGGCCATGGATTTTGAAAATTCTAGAGAGAATTTTAAAAGCTTCAACAGAATTTCAACACTTTTGAGAGGGATTTGAAAAGTTTCAATGGGAATGGGAAGAATTGGGACAAAAATTGGAAAATTTTTAAGGGACTTTGAAAAAATTTCAACTGGAATTTTAGCAATTTTTTGACGTGAAATTGTAAACATGTGGACATGGATTTTGAAAATTCTAGAGAGAATTTTAAAAGCTTCAAGAGAATTTCAACAATTTTGAGAGGGATTTGAAAAGTTTCAATGGGAATGGGAAGAATTGGGACAAAAATTGGAAAATTTTTAAAGGGACTTTGAAAAAATTTCAACTGGAATTTTAGCAATTTTTTGACGTGAAATTGTAAACATGTTGAAGTGGATTTTGAAAATTCTAGAGAGAATTTTAAAAGCTTCAACAGAATTTCAACACTTTTGAGAGGGATTTGAAAAGTTTCAATGGGAATGGGAAGAATTGGGACAAAAATTGGAAAATTTTTAAGGGACTTTGAAAAAATTTCAACTGGAATTTTAGCCATTTTTTGACGTGAAATTGTAAACATGTTGAAGTGGATTTTGAAAATTCTAGAGAGAATTTTAAAAGCTTCAACAGAATTTCAACAATTTTGAGAGGGATTTGAAAAGTTTCAATGGGAATGGGAAGAATTGGGACAAAAATTGGAAAATTTTTAATGGACTTTGAAAAAATTTCAACTGGAATTTTAGCCATTTTTTGACGTGAAATTGTAAACATGTGGCCATGGATTTTGAAAATTCTAGAGAGAATTTTAAAAGCTTCAACAGAATTTCAACAATTTTGAGAGGGATTTGAAAAGTTTCAATGGGAATGGGAAGAATTGGGACAAAAATTGGAAAATTTTTAAGGGACTTTGAAAAAATTTCAACTGGAATTTTAGCCATTTTTTGACGTGAAATTGTAAACATGTGGACATGGATTTTGAAAATTCTAGAGAGAATTTTAAAAGCTTCAACAGAATTTCAACAATTTGGAGAGGGATTTGAAAAGTTTCAATGGGAATGGGAAGAATTGGGACAAAAATTGGAAAATTTTTAAGGGACTTTGAAAAAATTTCAACTGGAATTTTAGCAATTTTTTGACGTGAAATTGTAAACATGTGGACATGGATTTTGAAAATTCTAGAGAGAATTTTAAAAGCTTCAACAGAATTTCAACAATTTTGAGAGGGATTTGAAAAGTTTCAATGGGAATGGGAAGAATTGGGACAAAAATGGGAAAATTTTTAAGGGACTTTGAAAAAATTTCAACTGGAATTTTAGCCATTTTTTGACATGAAATTGTAAACATGTGGACATGGATTTTGAAAATTCTAGATTCTAGAGAGAATTTTAAAAGCTTCAACAGAATTTCAACAATTTGGAGAGGGATTTGAAAAGTTTCAATGGGAATGGGAAGAATTGGGACAAAATTTGGAAAATTTTTAAGGGACTTTGAAAAAATTTCAACTGGAATTTTAGCAATTTTTTTATGTGAAATTGTAAACATGTGGACATGGATTTTGAAAATTCTAGAGAGAATTTTAAAAGCTTCAACAGAATTTCAACAATTTTGAGAGGGATTTGAAAAGTTTCAATGGGAATGGGAAGAATTGGGACAAAAATTGGAAAATTTTTAAGGGACTTTGAAAAAATTTCAACTGGAATTTTAGCCATTTTTTGACGTGAAATTGTAAACATGTGGACATGGATTTTGAAAATTCTAGAGAGAATTTTAAAAGCTTCAAGAGAATTTCAACAATTTTGAGAGGGATTTGAAAAGTTTCAATGGGAATGGGAAGAATTGGGACAAAAATGGGAAAATTTTTAAGGGACTTTGAAAAAATTTCAACTGGAATTTTAGCCATTTTTTTACGTGAAATTGTAAACATGTGGACATGGATTTTGAAAATTCTAGAGAGAATTTTAAAAGCTTCAACAGAATTTCAACAATTTTGAGAGGGATTTGAAAAGTTTCAATGGGAATGGGAAGAATTGGGACAAAAATTGGAAAATTTTTAAGGGACTTTGAAAAAATTTCAACTGGAATTTTAGCAATTTTTTGACGTGAAATTGTAAACATGTGGACATGGATTTTGAAAATTCTAGAGAGAATTTTAAAAGCTTCAACAGAATTTCAACACTTTTGAGAGGGATTTGAAAAGTTTCAATGGGAATGGGAAGAATTGGGACAAAAATTGGAAAATTTTTAAGGGACTTTGAAAAAATTTCAACTGGAATTTTAGCCATTTTTTGACGTGAAATTGTAAACATGTGGCCATGGATTTTGAAAATTCTAGAGAGAATTTTAAAAGCTTCAACAGAATTTCAACAATTTTGAGAGGGATTTGAAAAGTTTCAATGGGAATGGGAAGAATTGGGACAAAAATTGGAAAATTTTTAAGGGACTTTGAAAAAATTTCAACTGGAATTTTAGCCATTTTTTGACGTGAAATTGTAAACATGTGGACATGGATTTTGAAAATTCTAGAGAGAATTTTAAAAGCTTCAACAGAATTTCAACAATTTGGAGAGGGATTTGAAAAGTTTCAATGGGAATGGGAAGAATTGGGACAAAAATTGGAAAATTTTTAAGGGACTTTGAAAAAATTTCAACTGGAATTTTAGCCATTTTTTGACGTGAAATTGTAAACATGTGGACATGGATTTTGAAAATTCTAGAGAGAATTTTAAAAGCTTCAACAGAATTTCAACAATTTTGAGAGGGATTTGAAAAGTTTCAATGGGAATGGGAAGAATTGGGACAAAAATTGGAAAATTTTTAAGGGACTTTGAAAAAATTTCAACTGGAATTTTAGCCATTTTGTTACGTGAAATTGTAAACATGTGGCCATGGATTTTGAAAATTCTAGAGAGAATTTTAAAAGCTTCAAGAGAATTTCAACAATTTTGAGAGGGATTTGAAAAGTTTCAATGGGAATGGGAAGAATTGGGACAAAAATTGGAAAATTTTTAAGGGACTTTGAAAAAATTTCAACTGGAATTTTAGCCATTTTTTGACGTGAAATTGTAAACATGTGGACATGGATTTTGAAAATTCTAGAGAGAATTTTAAAAGCTTCAAGAGAATTTCAACAATTTTGAGAGGGATTTGAAAAGTTTCAATGGGAATGGGAAGAATTGGGACAAAAATGGGAAAATTTTTAAGGGACTTTGAAAAAATTTCAACTGGAATTTTAGCCATTTTTTGACGTGAAATTGTAAACATGTGGACATGGATTTTGAAAATTCTAGAGAGAATTTTAAAAGCTTCAACAGAATTTCAACAATTTTGAGAGGGATTTGAAAAGTTTCAATGGGAATGGGAAGAATTGGGACAAAAATTGGAAAATTTTTAAGGGACTTTGAAAAAATTTCAACTGGAATTTTAGCCATTTTTTATGTGAAATTGTAAACATGTGGACATGGATTTTGAAAATTCTAGAGAGAATTTTAAAAGCTTCAAGAGAATTTCAACACTTTTGAGAGGGATTTGAAAAGTTTCAATGGGAATGGGAAGAATTGGGACAAAAATTGGAAAATTTTTAAGGGACTTTGAAAAAATTTCAACTGGAATTTTAGCCATTTTTTGACGTGAAATTGTAAACATGTGGACATGGATTTTGAAAATTCTAGAGAGAATTTTAAAAGCTTCAAGAGAATTTCAACAATTTTGAGAGGGATTTGAAAAGTTTCAATGGGAATGGGAACAATAGGGACAAAAATTGGAAAATTTTTAAGGGACTTTGAAAAAATTTCAACTGGAATTTTAGCCATTTTTTGACGTGAAATTGTAAACATGTGGCCATGGATTTTGAAAATTCTAGAGAGAATTTTAAAAGCTTCAACAGAATTTCAACAATTTTGAGAGGGATTTGAAAAGTTTCAATGGGAATGGGAAGAATTGGGACAAAAATGGGAAAATTTTTAAGGGACTTTGAAAAAATTTCAACTGGAATTTTAGCCATTTTTTGACATGAAATTGTAAACATGTGGACATGGATTTTGAAAATTCTAGAGAGAATTTTAAAAGCTTCAACAGAATTTCAACAATTTTGAGAGGGATTTGAAAAGTTTCAATGGGAATGGGAAGAATTGGGACAAAAATTGGAAAATTTTTAAGGGACTTTTAAAAAATTTCAACTGGAATTTTAGCAATTTTTTTATGTGAAATTGTAAACATGTGGACATGGATTTTGAAAATTCTAGAGAGAATTTTAAAAGCTTCAAGAGAATTTCAACAATTTTGAGAGGGATTTGAAAAGTTTCAATGGGAATGGGAAGAATTGGGACAAAAATTGGAAAATTTTTAAGGGACTTTGAAAAAATTTCAACTGGAATTTTAGCCATTTTTTGACGTGAAATTGTAAACATGTGGACATGGATTTTGAAAATTCTAGAGAGAATTTTAAAAGCTTCAAGAGAATTTCAACAATTTTGAGAGGGATTTGAAAAGTTTCAATGGGAATGGGAAGAATTGGGACAAAAATGGGAAAATTTTTAAGGGACTTTGAAAAAATTTCAACTGGAATTTTAGCCATTTTTTTACGTGAAATTGTAAACATGTGGACATGGATTTTGAAAATTCTAGAGAGAATTTTAAAAGCTTCAACAGAATTTCAACAATTTTGAGAGGGATTTGAAAAGTTTCAATGGGAATGGGAAGAATTGGGACAAAAATTGGAAAATTTTTAAGGGACTTTGAAAAAATTTCAACTGGAATTTTAGCAATTTTTTTATGTGAAATTGTAAACATGTGGACATGGATTTTGAAAATTCTAGAGAGAATTTTAAAAGCTTCAAGAGAATTTCAACACTTTTGAGAGGGGTTTGAAAAGTTTCAATGGGAATGGGAAGAATTGGGACAAAGATTGGAAAATTTTTCAGGGACTTTGAAAAAATTTCAACTGGAATTTTAGCCATTTTTTGATGTGAAATTGTAAACATGTGGCCATGGATTTTGAAAATTCTAGAGAGAATTTTAAAAGCTTCAACAGAATTTCAACACTTTTGAGAGGGATTTGAAAAGTTTCAATGGGAATGGGAAGAATTGGGACAAAAATTGGAAAATTTTTAAGGGACTTTGAAAAAATTTCAACTGGAATTTTAGCAATTTTTTGACGTGAAATTGTAAACATGTGGACATGGATTTTGAAAATTCTAGAGAGAATTTTAAAAGCTTCAACAGAATTTCAACAATTTTGAGAGGGATTTGAAAAGTTTCAATGGGAATGGGAAGAATTGGGACAAAAATTGGAAAATTTTTAAAGGGACTTTGAAAAAATTTCAACTGGAATTTTAGCAATTTTTTGACGTGAAATTGTAAACATGTTGAAGTGGATTTTGAAAATTCTAGAGAGAATTTTAAAAGCTTCAACAGAATTTCAACACTTTTGAGAGGGATTTGAAAAGTTTCAATGGGAATGGGAAGAATTGGGACAAAAATTGGAAAATTTTTAAGGGACTTTGAAAAAATTTCAACTGGAATTTTAGCCATTTTTTGACGTGAAATTGTAAACATGTGGACATGGATTTTGAAAATTCTAGAGAGAATTTTAAAAGCTTCAACAGAATTTCAACAATTTTGAGAGGGATTTGAAAAGTTTCAATGGGAATGGGAAGAATTGGGACAAAAATTGGAAAATTTTTAAGGGACTTTGAAAAAATTTCAACTGGAATTTTAGCCATTTTTTATGTGAAATTGTAAACATGTGGACATGGATTTTGAAAATTCTAGAGAGAATTTTAAAAGCTTCAAGAGAATTTCAACACTTTTGAGAGGGATTTGAAAAGTTTCAATGGGAATGGGAAGAATTGGGACAAAAATTGGAAAATTTTTAAGGGACTTTGAAAAAATTTCAACTGGAATTTTAGCCATTTTTTGACGTGAAATTGTAAACATGTGGACATGGATTTTGAAAATTCTAGAGAGAATTTTAAAAGCTTCAAGAGAATTTCAACAATTTTGAGAGGGATTTGAAAAGTTTCAATGGGAATGGGAACAATAGGGACAAAAATTGGAAAATTTTTAAGGGACTTTGAAAAAATTTCAACTGGAATTTTAGCCATTTTTTGACGTGAAATTGTAAACATGTGGCCATGGATTTTGAAAATTCTAGAGAGAATTTTAAAAGCTTCAACAGAATTTCAACAATTTTGAGAGGGATTTGAAAAGTTTCAATGGGAATGGGAAGAATTGGGACAAAAATGGGAAAATTTTTAAGGGACTTTGAAAAAATTTCAACTGGAATTTTAGCCATTTTTTGACATGAAATTGTAAACATGTGGACATGGATTTTGAAAATTCTAGAGAGAATTTTAAAAGCTTCAACAGAATTTCAACAATTTTGAGAGGGATTTGAAAAGTTTCAATGGGAATGGGAAGAATTGGGACAAAAATTGGAAAATTTTTAAGGGACTTTGAAAAAATTTCAACTGGAATTTTAGCAATTTTTTTATGTGAAATTGTAAACATGTGGACATGGATTTTGAAAATTCTAGAGAGAATTTTAAAAGCTTCAACAGAATTTCAACAATTTTGAGAGGGATTTGAAAAGTTTCAATGGGAATGGGAAGAATTGGGACAAAAATTGGAAAATTTTTAAGGGACTTTGAAAAAATTTCAACTGGAATTTTAGCCATTTTTTGACGTGAAATTGTAAACATGTGGACATGGATTTTGAAAATTCTAGAGAGAATTTTAAAAGCTTCAAGAGAATTTCAACAATTTTGAGAGGGATTTGAAAAGTTTCAATGGGAATGGGAAGAATTGGGACAAAAATGGGAAAATTTTTAAGGGACTTTGAAAAAATTTCAACTGGAATTTTAGCCATTTTTTTACGTGAAATTGTAAACATGTGGACATGGATTTTGAAAATTCTAGAGAGAATTTTAAAAGCTTCAACAGAATTTCAACAATTTTGAGAGGGATTTGAAAAGTTTCAATGGGAATGGGAAGAATTGGGACAAAAATTGGAAAATTTTTAAGGGACTTTGAAAAAATTTCAACTGGAATTTTAGCAATTTTTTTATGTGAAATTGTAAACATGTGGACATGGATTTTGAAAATTCTAGAGAGAATTTTAAAAGCTTCAAGAGAATTTCAACACTTTTGAGAGGGGTTTGAAAAGTTTCAATGGGAATGGGAAGAATTGGGACAAAGATTGGAAAATTTTTAAGGGACTTTGAAAAAATTTCAACTGGAATTTTAGCCATTTTTTGATGTGAAATTGTAAACATGTGGCCATGGATTTTGAAAATTCTAGAGAGAATTTTAAAAGCTTCAACAGAATTTCAACACTTTTGAGAGGGATTTGAAAAGTTTCAATGGGAATGGGAAGAATTGGGACAAAAATTGGAAAATTTTTAAGGGACTTTGAAAAAATTTCAACTGGAATTTTAGCAATTTTTTGACATGAAATTGTAAACATGTGGACATGGATTTTGAAAATTCTAGAGAGAATTTTAAAAGCTTCAACAGAATTTCAACAATTTTGAGAGGGATTTGAAAAGTTTCAATGGGAATGGGAAGAATTGGGACAAAAATTGGAAAATTTTTAAAGGGACTTTGAAAAAATTTCAACTGGAATTTTAGCAATTTTTTGACGTGAAATTGTAAACATGTTGAAGTGGATTTTGAAAATTCTAGAGAGAATTTTAAAAGCTTCAACAGAATTTCAACACTTTTGAGAGGGATTTGAAAAGTTTCAATGGGAATGGGAAGAATTGGGACAAAAATTGGAAAATTTTTAAGGGACTTTGAAAAAATTTCAACTGGAATTTTAGCCATTTTTTGACGTGAAATTGTAAACATGTTGAAGTGGATTTTGAAAATTCTAGAGAGAATTTTAAAAGCTTCAACAGAATTTCAACAATTTTGAGAGGGATTTGAAAAGTTTCAATGGGAATGGGAAGAATTGGGACAAAAATTGGAAAATTTTTAATGGACTTTGAAAAAATTTCAACTGGAATTTTAGCCATTTTTTGACGTGAAATTGTAAACATGTGGCCATGGATTTTGAAAATTCTAGAGAGAATTTTAAAAGCTTCAACAGAATTTCAACAATTTTGAGAGGGATTTGAAAAGTTTCAATGGAATGGGAAGAATTGGGACAAAAAATTGGAAAATTTTTAAGGGACTTTGAAAAAATTTCAACTGGAATTTTAGCAATTTTTTAATGTGAAATTGTAAACATGTGGACATGGATTTTGAAAATTCTAAAGAGAATTTTAAAAGCTTCAACAGAATTTCAACAATTTGGAGAGGGATTTGAAAAGTTTCAATGGGAATGGGAAGAATTGGGACAAAAATGGGAAAATTTTTAAGGGACTTTGAAAAAATTTCAACTGGAATTTTAGCCATTTTTGACGTGAAATTGTAAACATGTGGACATGGATTTTGAAAATTCTAGAGAGAATTTTAAAAGCTTCAACAGAATTTCAACAATTTGAGAGGGATTTGAAAAGTTTCAATGGGAATGGGAAGAATTGGGACAAAAATTGGAAAATTTTTAAGGGACTTTGAAAAAATTTCAACTGGAATTTTAGCCATTTTTTATGTGAAATTGTAAACATGTGGACATGGATTTTGAAAATTCTAGAGAGAATTTTAAAAGCTTCAAGAGAATTTCAACACTTTTGAGAGGGATTTGAAAAGTTTCAATGGGAATGGGAAGAATTGGGACAAAAATTGGAAAATTTTTAAGGGACTTTGAAAAAATTTCAACTGGAATTTTAGCCATTTTTTGACGTGAAATTGTAAACATGTGGACATGGATTTTGAAAATTCTAGAGAGAATTTTAAAAGCTTCAAGAGAATTTCAACAATTTTGAGAGGGATTTGAAAAGTTTCAATGGGAATGGGAACAATAGGGACAAAAATTGGAAAATTTTTAAGGGGCTTTGAAAAAATTTCAACTGGAATTTTAGCCATTTTTTGACGTGAAATTGTAAACATGTGGACATGGGGATTTTGAAAATTCTAGAGAGAATTTTAAAAGCTTCAAGAGAATTTCAACAATTTTGAGAGGGATTTGAAAAGTTTCAATGGGAATGGGAAGAATTGGGACAAAAATGGGAAAATTTTTAAGGGACTTTGAAAAAATTTCAACTGGAATTTTAGCCATTTTTTGACATGAAATTGTAAACATGTGGACATGGATTTTGAAAATTCTAGAGAGAATTTTAAAAGCTTCAACAGAATTTCAACAATTTTGAGAGGGATTTGAAAAGTTTCAATGGGAATGGGAAGAATTGGGACAAAAATTGGAAAATTTTTAAGGGACTTTGAAAAAATTTCAACTGGAATTTTTAGCAATTTTTTTATGTGAAATTGTAAACATGTTGAAGTGGATTTTGAAAATTCTAGAGAGAATTTTAAAAGCTTCAACAGAATTTCAACAATTTTGAGAGGGATTTGAAAAGTTTCAATGGGAATGGGAAGAATTGGGACAAAAATTGGAAAATTTTTAAGGGACTTTGAAAAAATTTCAACTGGAATTTTAGCCATTTTTTGACGTGAAATTGTAAACATGTGGACATGGATTTTGAAAATTCTAGAGAGAATTTTAAAAGCTTCAAGAGAATTTCAACAATTTGGAGAGGGATTTGAAAAGTTTCAATGGGAATGGGAAGAATTGGGACAAAAATGGGAAAATTTTTAAGGGACTTTGAAAAAATTTCAACTGGAATTTTAGCCATTTTTTTACGTGAAATTGTAAACATGTGGACATGGATTTTGAAAATTCTAGAGAGAATTTTAAAAGCTTCAACAGAATTTCAACAATTTTGAGAGGGATTTGAAAAGTTTCAATGGGAATGGGAAGAATTGGGACAAAAATTGGAAAATTTTTAAGGGACTTTGAAAAAATTTCAACTGGAATTTTAGCAATTTTTTTATGTGAAATTGTAAACATGTGGACATGGATTTTGAAAATTCTAGAGAGAATTTTAAAAGCTTCAAGAGAATTTCAACACTTTTGAGAGGGGTTTGAAAAGTTTCAATGGGAATGGGAAGAATTGGGACAAAGATTGGAAAATTTTTAAAGGGACTTTGAAAAAATTTCAACTGGAATTTTAGCAATTTTTTGACGTGAAATTGTAAACATGTTGAAGTGGATTTTGAAAATTCTAGAGAGAATTTTAAAAGCTTCAACAGAATTTCAACACTTTTGAGAGGGATTTGAAAAGTTTCAATGGGAATGGGAAGAATTGGGACAAAAATTGGAAAATTTTTAAGGGACTTTGAAAAAATTTCAACTGGAATTTTAGCCATTTTTTGACGTGAAATTGTAAACATGTTGAAGTGGATTTTGAAAATTCTAGAGAGAATTTTAAAAGCTTCAACAGAATTTCAACAATTTGGAGAGGGATTTGAAAAGTTTCAATGGGAATGGGAAGAATTGGGACAAAAATTGGAAAATTTTTAATGGACTTTGAAAAAATTTCAACTGGAATTTTAGCCATTTTTTGACGTGAAATTGTAAACATGTGGCCATGGATTTTGAAAATTCTAGAGAGAATTTTAAAAGCTTCAACAGAATTTCAACAATTTTGAGAGGGATTTGAAAAGTTTCAATGGGAATGGGAAGAATTGGGACAAAAATTGGAAAATTTTTAAGGGACTTTGAAAAAATTTCAACTGGAATTTTAGCAATTTTTTAATGTGAAATTGTAAACATGTGGACATGGATTTTGAAAATTCTAGAGAGAATTTTAAAAGCTTCAACAGAATTTCAACAATTTTGAGAGGGATTTGAAAAGTTTCAATGGGAATGGGAAGAATTGGGACAAAAATTGGAAAATTTTTAAGGGACTTTGAAAAAATTTCAACTGGAATTTTAGCAATTTTTTGACGTGAAATTGTAAACATGTGGACATGGATTTTGAAAATTCTAGAGAGAATTTTAAAAGCTTCAAGAGAATTTCAACAATTTTGAGAGGGATTTGAAAAGTTTCAATGGGAATGGGAAGAATTGGGACAAAAATTGGAAAATTTTTCAGGGACTTTTAAAAAATTTCAACTGGAATTTTAGCCATTTTGTTACGTGAAATTGTAAACATGTGGCCATGGATTTTGAAAATTCTAGAGAGAATTTTAAAAGCTTCAAGAGAATTTCAACAATTTTGAGAGGGATTTGAAAAGTTTCAATGGGAATGGGAAAAATTGGGACAAAAATTGGAAAATTTTTAAGGGACTTTGAAAAAATTTCAACTGGAATTTTAGCCATTTTTTTACGTGAAATTGTAAACATGTGGACATGGATTTTGAAAATTCTAGAGAGAATTTTAAAAGCTTCAAGAGAATTTCAACAATTTTGAGAGGGATTTGAAAAGTTTCAATGGGAATGGGAAGAATTGGGACAAAAATGGGAAAATTTTTAAGGGACTTTGAAAAAATTTCAACTGGAATTTTAGCCATTTTTTGACGTGAAATTGTAAACATGTGGACATGGATTTTGAAAATTCTAGAGAGAATTTTAAAAGCTTCAACAGAATTTCAACAATTTTGAGAGGGATTTGAAAAGTTTCAATGGGAATGGGAAGAATTGGGACAAAAATTGGAAAATTTTTAAGGGACTTTGAAAAAATTTCAACTGGAATTTTAGCCATTTTTTATGTGAAATTGTAAACATGTGGACATGGATTTTGAAAATTCTAGAGAGAATTTTAAAAGCTTCAAGAGAATTTCAACACTTTTGAGAGGGATTTGAAAAGTTTCAATGGGAATGGGAAGAATTGGGACAAAAATTGGAAAATTTTTAAGGGACTTTTAAAAAATTTCAACTGGAATTTTAGCCATTTTTTGACATGAAATTGTAAACATGTGGCCATGGATTTTGAAAATTCTAGAGAGAATTTTAAAAGCTTCAAGAGAATTTCAACAATTTGGAGAGGGATTTGAAAAGTTTCAATGGGAATGGGAACAATAGGGACAAAAATTGGAAAATTTTTAAGGGACTTTGAAAAAATTTCAAATGGAATTTTAGCCATTTTTTGACGTGAAATTGTAAACATGTGGACATGGATTTTGAAAATTCTAGAGAGAATTTTAAAAGCTTTAACAGAATTTCAACAATTTTGAGAGGGATTTGAAAAGTTTCAATGGGAATGGGAAGAATTGGGACAAAAATTGGAAAATTTTTAAGGGACTTTGAAAAAATTTCAACTGGAATTTTAGCCATTTTTTGACGTGAAATTGTAAACATGTGGCCATGGATTTTGAAAATTCTAGAGAGAATTTTAAAAGCTTCAACAGAATTTCAACAATTTTGAGAGGGATTTGAAAAGTTTCAATGGGAATGGGAAGAATTGGGACAAAAATTGGAAAATTTTTAAGGGACTTTGAAAAAATTTCAACTGGAATTTTAGCAATTTTTTGACGTGAAATTGTGAACATGTGGACATGGATTTTGAAAATTCTAGAGAGAATTTTGAAAGCTTCAACAGAATTTCAACGATTTTTGAGAGGGATTTGAAAAGTTTCAATGGGAATGGGAAGAATTGGGACAAAAATTGGAAAATTTTTAAGGGACTTTGAAAAAATTTCAACTGGAATTTTAGCCATTTTTTGACGTGAAATTGTAAACATGTGGCCATGGATTTTGAAAATTCTAGAGAGAATTTTAAAAGCTTCAAGAGAACTTCAACAATTTTGAGAGGGATTTGAAAAGTTTCAATGGGAATGGGAAGAATTGGGACAAAAATTGGAAAATTTTTAAGGGACTTTGAAAAAATTTCAACTGGAATTTTAGCCATTTTTTGACGTGAAATTGTAAACATGTGGCCATGGATTTTGAAAATTCTAGAGAGAATTTTAAAAGCTTCAACAGAATTTCAACAATTTTGAGAGGGATTTGAAAAGTTTCAATGGGAATGGGAAGAATTGGGACAAAAATGGGAAAATTTTTAAGGGACTTTGAAAAAATTTCAACTGGAATTTTAGCCATTTTTTGACGTGAAATTGTAAACATGTGGACATGGATTTTGAAAATTCTAGAGAGAATTTTAAAAGCTTCAACAGAATTTCAACAATTTGGAGAGGGATTTGAAAAGTTTCAATGGGAATGGGAAGAATTGGGACAAAAATGGGAAAATTTTTAAGGGACTTTGAAAAAATTTCAACTGGAATTTTAGCCATTTTTTGACATGAAATTGTAAACATGTGGACATGGATTTTGAAAATTCTAGAGAGAATTTTAAAAGCTTCAACAGAATTTCAACAATTTTGAGAGGGATTTGAAAAGTTTCAATGGGAATGGAAGAATTGGGACAAAAATTGGAAAATTTTTAAGGGACTTTGAAAAAATTTCAACTGGAATTTTAGCAATTTTTTTATGTGAAATTGTAAACATGTGGACATGGATTTTGAAAATTCTAGAGAGAATTTTAAAAGCTTCAACAGAATTTCAACAATTTTGAGAGGGATTTGAAAAGTTTCAATGGGAATGGGAAGAATTGGGACAAAAATTGGAAAATTTTTAAGGGACTTTGAAAAAATTTCAACTGGAATTTTAGCCATTTTTTGACGTGAAATTGTAAACATGTGGCCATGGATTTTGAAAATTCTAGAGAGAATTTTAAAAGCTTCAACAGAATTTCAACAATTTTGAGAGGGATTTGAAAAGTTTCAATGGGAATGGGAAGAATTGGGACAAAAATGGGAAAATTTTTAAGGGACTTTGAAAAAATTTCAACTGGAATTTTAGCCATTTTTTTACGTGAAATTGTAAACATGTGGACATGGATTTTGAAAATTCTAGAGAGAATTTTAAAAGCTTCAACAGAATTTCAACAATTTTGAGAGGGATTTGAAAAGTTTCAATGGGAATGGGAAGAATTGGGACAAAAATTGGAAAATTTTTAAGGGACTTTGAAAAAATTTCAACTGGAATTTTAGCAATTTTTTTATGTGAAATTGTAAACATGTGGACATGGATTTTGAAAATTCTAGAGAGAATTTTAAAAGCTTCAAGAGAATTTCAACACTTTTGAGAGGGGTTTGAAAAGTTTCAATGGGAATGGGAAGAATTGGGACAAAGATTGGAAAATTTTTAAGGGACTTTGAAAAAATTTCAACTGGAATTTTAGCCATTTTTTGATGTGAAATTGTAAACATGTGGCCATGGATTTTGAAAATTCTAGAGAGAATTTTAAAAGCTTCAACAGAATTTCAACACTTTTGAGAGGGATTTGAAAAGTTTCAATGGGAATGGGAAGAATTGGGACAAAAATTGGAAAATTTTTAAGGGACTTTGAAAAAATTTCAACTGGAATTTTAGCAATTTTTTGACGTGAAATTGTAAACATGTGGACATGGATTTTGAAAATTCTAGAGAGAATTTTAAAAGCTTCAAGAGAATTTCAACAATTTTGAGAGGGATTTGAAAAGTTTCAATGGGAATGGGAAGAATTGGGACAAAAATTGGAAAATTTTTAAAGGGACTTTGAAAAAATTTCAACTGGAATTTTAGCAATTTTTTGACGTGAAATTGTAAACATGTTGAAGTGGATTTTGAAAATTCTAGAGAGAATTTTAAAAGCTTCAACAGAATTTCAACACTTTTGAGAGGGATTTGAAAAGTTTCAATGGGAATGGGAAGAATTGGGACAAAAATTGGAAAATTTTTAAGGGACTTTGAAAAAATTTCAACTGGAATTTTAGCCATTTTTTGACGTGAAATTGTAAACATGTTGAAGTGGATTTTGAAAATTCTAGAGAGAATTTTAAAAGCTTCAACAGAATTTCAACAATTTGGAGAGGGATTTGAAAAGTTTCAATGGGAATGGGAAGAATTGGGACAAAAATTGGAAAATTTTTAATGGACTTTGAAAAAATTTCAACTGGAATTTTAGCCATTTTTTGACGTGAAATTGTAAACATGTGGCCATGGATTTTGAAAATTCTAGAGAGAATTTTAAAAGCTTCAACAGAATTTCAACAATTTTGAGAGGGATTTGAAAAGTTTCAATGGGAATGGGAAGAATTGGGACAAAAATTGGAAAATTTTTAAGGGACTTTGAAAAAATTTCAACTGGAATTTTAGCAATTTTTTAATGTGAAATTGTAAACATGTGGACATGGATTTTGAAAATTCTAGAGAGAATTTTAAAAGCTTCAACAGAATTTCAACAATTTGGAGAGGGATTTGAAAAGTTTCAATGGGAATGGGAAGAATTGGGACAAAAATTGGAAAATTTTTAAGGGACTTTGAAAAAATTTCAACTGGAATTTTAGCAATTTTTTGACGTGAAATTGTAAACATGTGGACATGGATTTTGAAAATTCTAGAGAGAATTTTAAAAGCTTCAAGAGAATTTCAACAATTTTGAGAGGGATTTGAAAAGTTTCAATGGGAATGGGAAGAATTGGGACAAAAATTGGAAAATTTTTAAGGGACTTTTAAAAAATTTCAACTGGAATTTTAGCCATTTTGTTACGTGAAATTGTAAACATGTGGCCATGGATTTTGAAAATTCTAGAGAGAATTTTAAAAGCTTCAAGAGAATTTCAACAATTTTGAGAGGGATTTGAAAAGTTTCAATGGGAATGGGAAGAATAGGGACAAAAATTGGAAAATTTTTAAGGGACTTTGAAAAAATTTCAACTGGAATTTTAGCCATTTTTTTACGTGAAATTGTAAACATGTGGACATGGATTTTGAAAATTCTAGAGAGAATTTTAAAAGCTTCAAGAGAATTTCAACAATTTTGAGAGGGATTTGAAAAGTTTCAATGGGAATGGGAAGAATTGGGACAAAAATGGGAAAATTTTTAAGGGACTTTGAAAAAATTTCAACTGGAATTTTAGCCATTTTTTGACGTGAAATTGTAAACATGTGGACATGGATTTTGAAAATTCTAGAGAGAATTTTAAAAGCTTCAACAGAATTTCAACAATTTTGAGAGGGATTTGAAAAGTTTCAATGGGAATGGGAAGAATTGGGACAAAAATTGGAAAATTTTTAAGGGACTTTGAAAAAATTTCAACTGGAATTTTAGCCATTTTTTATGTGAAATTGTAAACATGTGGACATGGATTTTGAAAATTCTAGAGAGAATTTTAAAAGCTTCAAGAGAATTTCAACACTTTTGAGAGGGATTTGAAAAGTTTCAATGGGAATGGGAAGAATTGGGACAAAAATTGGAAAATTTTTAAGGGACTTTTAAAAAATTTCAACTGGAATTTTAGCCATTTTTTGACATGAAATTGTAAACATGTGGCCATGGATTTTGAAAATTCTAGAGAGAATTTTAAAAGCTTCAAGAGAATTTCAACAATTTGGAGAGGGATTTGAAAAGTTTCAATGGGAATGGGAACAATAGGGACAAAAATTGGAAAATTTTTAAGGGACTTTGAAAAAATTTCAAATGGAATTTTAGCCATTTTTTGACGTGAAATTGTAAACATGTGGACATGGATTTTGAAAATTCTAGAGAGAATTTTAAAAGCTTTAACAGAATTTCAACAATTTTGAGAGGGATTTGAAAAGTTTCAATGGGAATGGGAAGAATTGGGACAAAAATTGGAAAATTTTTAAGGGACTTTGAAAAAATTTCAACTGGAATTTTAGCCATTTTTTGACGTGAAATTGTAAACATGTGGCCATGGATTTTGAAAATTCTAGAGAGAATTTTAAAAGCTTCAACAGAATTTCAACAATTTTGAGAGGGATTTGAAAAGTTTCAATGGGAATGGGAAGAATTGGGACAAAAATGGGAAAATTTTTAAGGGACTTTGAAAAAATTTCAACTGGAATTTTAGCCATTTTTTGACGTGAAATTGTGAACATGTGGACATGGATTTTGAAAATTCTAGAGAGAATTTTGAAAGCTTCAACAGAATTTCAACGATTTTTGAGAGGGATTTGAAAAGTTTCAATGGGAATGGGAAGAATTGGGACAAAAATTGGAAAATTTTTAAGGGACTTTGAAAAAATTTCAACTGGAATTTTAGCCATTTTTTGACGTGAAATTGTAAACATGTGGCCATGGATTTTGAAAATTCTAGAGAGAATTTTAAAAGCTTCAAGAGAACTTCAACAATTTTGAGAGGGATTTGAAAAGTTTCAATGGGAATGGGAAGAATTGGGACAAAAATTGGAAAATTTTTAAGGGACTTTGAAAAAATTTCAACTGGAATTTTAGCCATTTTTTGACGTGAAATTGTAAACATGTGGCCATGGATTTTGAAAATTCTAGAGAGAATTTTAAAAGCTTCAAGAGAATTTCAACAATTTTGAGAGGGATTTGAAAAGTTTCAATGGGAATGGGAAGAATTGGGACAAAAATGGGAAAATTTTTAAGGGACTTTGAAAAAATTTCAACTGGAATTTTAGCCATTTTTTGACGTGAAATTGTAAACATGTGGACATGGATTTTGAAAATTCTAGAGAGAATTTTAAAAGCTTCAACAGAATTTCAACAATTTTGAGAGGGATTTGAAAAGTTTCAATGGGAATGGGAAGAATTGGGACAAAAATTGGAAAATTTTTAAGGGACTTTGAAAAAATTTCAACTGGAATTTTAGCCATTTTTTGACGTGAAATTGTAAACATGTGGACATGGATTTTGAAAATTCTAGAGAGAATTTTAAAAGCTTCAAGAGAATTTCAACACTTTTGAGAGGGATTTGAAAAGTTTCAATGGGAATGGGAAGAATTGGGACAAAAATTGGAAAATTTTTAAGGGACTTTGAAAAAATTTCAACTGGAATTTTAGCCATTTTTTGACATGAAATTGTAAACATGTGGCAATGGATTTTGAAAATTCTAGAGAGAATTTTAAAAGCTTCAACAGAATTTCAACAATTTTGAGAGGGATTTGAAAAGTTTCAATGGGAATGGGAACAATAGGGACAAAAATTGGAAAATTTTTAAGGGACTTTGAAAAAATTTCAACTGGAATTTTAGCCATTTTTTGACGTGAAATTGTAAACATGTGGACATGGATTTTGAAAATTCTAGAGAGAATTTTAAAAGCTTTAACAGAATTTCAACACTTTTGAGAGGGATTTGAAAAGTTTCAATGGGAATGGGAAGAATTGGGACAAAAATTGGAAAATTTTTAAGGGACTTGGAAAAAATTTCAACTGGAATTTTAGCCATTTTTTGACGTGAAATTGTAAACATGTGGCCATGGATTTTGAAAATTCTAGAGAGAATTTTAAAAGCTTCAACAGAATTTCAACAATTTTGAGAGGGATTTGAAAAGTTTCAATGGGAAAGGGAAGAATTGGGACAAAAATGGGAAAATTTTTAAGGGACTTTGAAAAAATTTCAACTGGAATTTTAGCCATTTTTTATGTGAAATTGTAAACATGTGGACATGGATTTTGAAAATTCTAGAGAGAATTTTAAAAGCTTCAAGAGAATTTCAACACTTTTGAGAGGGATTTGAAAAGTTTCAATGGGAATGGGAAGAATTGGGACAAAAATTGGAAAATTTTTAAGGGACTTTTAAAAAATTTCAACTGGAATTTTAGCCATTTTTTGACATGAAATTGTAAACATGTGGCCATGGATTTTGAAAATTCTAGAGAGAATTTTAAAAGCTTCAAGAGAATTTCAACAATTTGGAGAGGGATTTGAAAAGTTTCAATGGGAATGGGAAGAATTGGGACAAAAATTGGAAAATTTTTAAGGGACTTTGAAAAAATTTCAAATGGAATTTTAGCCATTTTTTGACGTGAAATTGTAAACATGTGGACATGGATTTTGAAAATTCTAGAGAGAATTTTAAAAGCTTTAACAGAATTTCAACAATTTTGAGAGGGATTTGAAAAGTTTCAATGGGAATGGGAAGAATTGGGACAAAAATTGGAAAATTTTTAAGGGACTTTGAAAAAATTTCAACTGGAATTTTAGCCATTTTTTGACGTGAAATTGTAAACATGTGGCCATGGATTTTGAAAATTCTAGAGAGAATTTTAAAAGCTTCAACAGAATTTCAACAATTTTGAGAGGGATTTGAAAAGTTTCAATGGGAATGGGAAGAATTGGGACAAAAATTGGAAAATTTTTAAGGGACTTTGAAAAAATTTCAACTGGAATTTTAGCAATTTTTTTACGTGAAATTGTGAACATGTGGACATGGATTTTGAAAATTCTAGAGAGAATTTTGAAAGCTTCAACAGAATTTCAACGATTTTTGAGAGGGATTTGAAAAGTTTCAATGGGAATGGGAAGAATTGGGACAAAAATTGGAAAATTTTTAAGGGACTTTGAAAAAATTTCAACTGGAATTTTAGCCATTTTTTGACGTGAAATTGTAAACATGTGGCCATGGATTTTGAAAATTCTAGAGAGAATTTTAAAAGCTTCAAGAGAACTTCAACAATTTTGAGAGGGATTTGAAAAGTTTCAATGGGAATGGGAAGAATTGGGACAAAAATTGGAAAATTTTTAAGGGACTTTGAAAAAATTTCAACTGGAATTTTAGCCATTTTTTGACGTGAAATTGTAAACATGTGGCCATGGATTTTGAAAATTCTAGAGAGAATTTTAAAAGCTTCAACAGAATTTCAACAATTTTGAGAGGGATTTGAAAAGTTTCAATGGGAATGGGAAGAATTGGGACAAAAATGGGAAAATTTTTAAGGGACTTTGAAAAAATTTCAACTGGAATTTTAGCCATTTTTTGACGTGAAATTGTAAACATGTGGACATGGATTTTGAAAATTCTAGAGAGAATTTTAAAAGCTTCAACAGAATTTCAACAATTTTGAGAGGGATTTGAAAAGTTTCAATGGGAATGGGAAGAATTGGGACAAAAATTGGAAAATTTTTAAGGGACTTTGAAAAAATTTCAACTGGAATTTTAGCCATTTTTTGACGTGAAATTGTAAACATGTGGACATGGATTTTGAAAATTCTAGAGAGAATTTTAAAAGCTTCAAGAGAATTTCAACACTTTTGAGAGGGATTTGAAAAGTTTCAATGGGAATGGGAAGAATTGGGACAAAAATTGGAAAATTTTTAAGGGACTTTGAAAAAATTTCAACTGGAATTTTAGCCATTTTTTGACATGAAATTGTAAACATGTGGCAATGGATTTTGAAAATTCTAGAGAGAATTTTAAAAGCTTCAACAGAATTTCAACAATTTTGAGAGGGATTTGAAAAGTTTCAATGGGAATGGGAACAATAGGGACAAAAATTGGAAAATTTTTAAGGGACTTTGAAAAAATTTCAACTGGAATTTTAGCCATTTTTTGACGTGAAATTGTAAACATGTGGACATGGATTTTGAAAATTCTAGAGAGAATTTTAAAAGCTTTAACAGAATTTCAACACTTTTGAGAGGGATTTGAAAAGTTTCAATGGGAATGGGAAGAATTGGGACAAAAATTGGAAAATTTTTAAGGGACTTGGAAAAAATTTCAACTGGAATTTTAGCCATTTTTTGACGTGAAATTGTAAACATGTGGCCATGGATTTTGAAAATTCTAGAGAGAATTTTAAAAGCTTCAACAGAATTTCAACAATTTTGAGAGGGATTTGAAAAGTTTCAATGGGAAAGGGAAGAATTGGGACAAAAATGGGAAAATTTTTAAGGGACTTTGAAAAAATTTCAACTGGAATTTTAGCCATTTTTGACGTGAAATTGTAAACATGTGGACATGGATTTTGAAAATTCTAGAGAGAATTTTAAAAGCTTCAACAGAATTTCAACAATTTTGAGAGGGATTTGAAAAGTTTCAATGGGAATGGGAAGAATTGGGACAAAAATTGGAAAATTTTTAATAGAGTTTGAAAAAATTTCAACTGGAATTTTAGCAATTTTTTGACGTGAAATTGTAAACATGTGGACATGGATTTTGAAAATTCTAGAGAGAATTTTAAAAGCTTCAACAGAATTTCAACAATTTTGAGAGGGATTTGAAAAGTTTCAATGGGAATGGGAAGAATTGGGACAAAAATGGGAAAATTTTTAAGGGACTTTGAAAAAATTTCAACTGGAATTTTAGCCATTTTTTGACGTGAAATTGTAAACATGTGGACATGGATTTGGAAAATTCTAGAGAGAATTTTAAAAGCTTCAAGAGAATTTCAACAATTTTGAGAGGGATTTGAAAAGTTTCAATGGGAATGGGAAGAATTGGGACAAAAATTGGAAAATTTTTAAGGGACTTTGAAAAAATTTCAACTGGAATTTTAGCCATTTTTTGACGTGAAATTGTAAACATGTGGACATGGATTTTGAAAATTCTAGAGAGAATTTTAAAAGCTTCAAGAGAATTTCAACAATTTTGAGAGGGATTTGAAAAGTTTCAATGGGAATGGGAAGAATTGGGACAAAAATTGGAAAATTTTTAAGGGACTTTGAAAAAATTTCAACTGGAATTTTAGCCATTTTTTGACGTGAAATTGTAAACATGTGGACATGGATTTTGAAAATTCTAGAGAGAATTTTAAAAGCTTCAAGAGAATTTCAACACTTTTGAGAGGGATTTGAAAAGTTTCAATGGGAATAAGAAGAATTGGGACAAAAATTGGAAAATTATTAAGGGACTTTGAAAAAATTTCAGCTGGAATTTTTGCAATTTTTTTACATGAAATTGTAAACATGTGGCCATGGATTTTGAAAATTCTAGAGAGAATTTTAAAAGCTTCAAGAGAATTTCAACAATTTTGAGAGGGATTTGAAAAGTTTCAATGGGAATGGGAACAATAGGGACAAAAATTGGAAAATTTTTAAGGGACTTTGAAAAAATTTCAACTGGAATTTTAGCAATTTTTTGACGTGAAATTGTAAACATGTGGACATGGATTTTGAAAATTCTAGAGAGAATTTTAAAAGCTTCAACAGAATTTCAACAATTTGGAGAGGGATTTGAAAAGTTTCAATGGGAATGGGAAGAATTGGGACAAAAATTGGAAAATTTTTAAGGGACTTTGAAAAAATTTCAACTGGAATTTTAGCCATTTTTTGACGTGAAATTGTAAACATGTGGCCATGGATTTTGAAAATTCTAGAGAGAATTTTAAAAGCTTCAACAGAATTTCAACAATTTTGAGAGGGATTTGAAAAGTTTCAATGGGAATGGGAAGAATAGGGACAAAAATTGGAAAATTTTTAAGGGACTTTGAAAAAATTTCAACTGGAATTTTAGCCATTTTTTGACGTGAAATTGTAAACATGTGGACATGGATTTTGAAAATTCTAGAGAGAATTTTAAAAGCTTCAACAGAATTTCAACAATTTTGAGAGGGATTTGAAAAGTTTCAATGGGAATGGGAAGAATAGGGACAAAAATTGGAAAATTTTTAAGGGACTTTGAAAAAATTTCAACTGGAATTTTAGCCATTTTTTGACGTGAAATTGTAAACATGTGGACATGGATTTTGAAAATTCTAGAGAGAATTTTAAAAGCTTCAAGAGAATTTCAACACTTTTGAGAGGGATTTGAAAAGTTTCAATGGGAATGGGAAGAATTGGGACAAAAATTGGAAAATTTTTAAGGGACTTTGAAAAAATTTCAACTGGAATTTTAGCCATTTTTTGACGTGAAATTGTAAACATGTGGCCATGGATTTTGAAAATTCTAGAGAGAATTTTAAAAGCTTCAACAGAATTTCAACAATTTTGAGAGGGATTTGAAAAGTTTCAATGGGAATGGGAAGAATTGGGACAAAAATTGGAAAATTTTTAAGGGACTTTGAAAAAATTTCAACTGGAATTTTAGCAATTTTTTATGTGAAATTGTAAACATGTGGACATGGATTTTGAAAATTCTAGAGAGAATTTTAAAAGCTTCAACAGAATTTCAACAATTTTGAGAGGGATTTGAAAAGTTTCAATGGGAATGGGAAGAATTGGGACAAAAATTGGAAAATTTTTAAGGGACTTTGAAAAAATTTCAACTGGAATTTTAGCCATTTTTTGACGTGAAATTGTAAACATGTGGACATGGATTTTGAAAATTCTGGAGAGAATTTTAAAAGCTTCAAGAGAATTTCAACACTTTTGAGAGGGATTTGAAAAGTTTCAATGGGAATGGGAAGAATTGGGACAAAAATTGGAAAATTTTTAAGGGACTTTGAAAAAATTTCAACTGGAATTTTAGCAATTTTTTTACATGAAATTGTAAACATGTGGCCATGGATTTTGAAAATTCTAGAGAGAATTTTAAAAGCTTCAAGAGAATTTCAACAATTTTGAGAGGGATTTGAAAAGTTTCAATGGGAATGGGAAGAATTGGGACAAAAATTGGAAAATTTTTAAGGGACTTTGAAAAAATTTCAACTGGAATTTTAGTCATTTTTTGACGTGAAATTGTAAACATGTGGACATGGATTTTGAAAATTCTAGAGAGAATTTTAAAAGCTTTAACAGAATTTCAACAATTTTGAGAGGGATTTGAAAAGTTTCAATGGGAATGGGAAGAATTGGGACAAAAATTGGAAAATTTTTAAGGGACTTTGAAAAAATTTCAACTGGAATTTTAGCCATTTTTTGACGTGAAATTGTAAACATGTGGCCATGGATTTTGAAAATTCTAGAGAGAATTTTAAAAGCTTCAACAGAATTTCAACAATTTTGAGAGGGATTTGAAAAGTTTCAATGGGAATGGGAAGAATTGGGACAAAAATTGGAAAATTTTTAAGGGACTTTGAAAAAATTTCAACTGGAATTTTAGCCATTTTTTTACGTGAAATTGTAAACATGTGGCCATGGATTTTGAAAATTCTAGAGAGAATTTTAAAAGCTTCAACAGAATTTCAACAATTTTGAGAGGGATTTGAAAAGTTTCAATGGGAATGGGAAGAATTGGGACAAAAATTGGAAAATTTTTAAGGGACTTTGAAAAAATTTCAACTGGAATTTTAGCCATTTTTTGACATGAAATTGTAAACATGTGGACATGGATTTTGAAAATTCTAGAGAGAATTTTAAAAGCTTCAACAGAATTTCAACAATTTTGAGAGGGATTTGAAAAGTTTCAATGGGAATGGGAAGAATTGGGACAAAAATTGGAAAATTTTTAAGGGACTTTGAAAAAATTTCAACTGGAATTTTAGCAATTTTTTGACGTGAAATTGTAAACATGTGGCCATGGATTTTGAAATTCTAGAGAGAATTTTAAAAGCTTCAACAGAATTTCAACAATTTTGAGAGGGATTTGAAAAGTTTCAATGGGAATGGGAAGAATAGGGACAAAAATTGGAAAATTTTAAGGGACTTTGAAAAAATTTCAACTGGAATTTTAGCCATTTTTTGACGTGAAATTGTAAACATGTGGACATGGATTTTGAAAATTCTAGAGAGAATTTTAAAAGCTTCAACAGAATTTCTACAATTTTGAGAGGGATTTGAAAAGTTTCAATGGGAATGGGAAGAATTGGGACAAAAATTGGAAAATTTTTAAGGGACTTTGAAAAAATTTCAACTGGAATTTTAGCAATTTTTTTACGTGAAATTGTGAACATGTGGACATGGATTTTGAAAATTCTAGAGAGAATTTTGAAAGCTTCAACAGAATTTCAACGATTTTGAGAGGGATTTGAAAAGTTTCAATGGGAATGGGAAGAATTGGGACAAAAATTGGA
Source organism: Streptopelia decaocto (assembly GCF_964273445.1). NCBI lineage: Eukaryota > Metazoa > Chordata > Aves > Columbiformes > Columbidae > Streptopelia > Streptopelia decaocto. Next base: position 40,840 of record NW_028116867.1, read on the forward strand.
AAATTTTTAAGGGACTTTGAAAAAATTTCAACTGGAATTTTAGCCATTTTTTGACGTGAAATTGTAAACATGTGGCCATGGATTTTGAAAATTCTAGAGAGAATTTTAAAAGCTTCAAGAGAACTTCAACAATTTTGAGAGGGATTTGAAAAGTTTCAATGGGAATGGGAAGAATTGGGACAAAAATTGGAAAATTTTTAAGGGACTTTGAAAAAATTTCAAATGGAATTTTAGCCATTTTTTGACGTGAAATTGTAAACATGTGGCCATGGATTTTGAAAATTCTAGAGAGAATTTTAAAAGCTTCAACAGAATTTCAACAATTTTGAGAGGGATTTGAAAAGTTTCAATGGGAATGGGAAGAATTGGGACAAAAATTGGAAAATTTTTAAGGGACTTTGAAAAAATTTCAACTGGAATTTTAGCAATTTTTTTATGTGAAATTGTAAACATGTGGACATGGATTTTGAAAATTCTAGAGAGAATTTTAAAAGCTTCAACAGAATTTCAACAATTTTGAGAGGGATTTGAAAAGTTTCAATGGGAATGGGAAGAATTGGGACAAAAATTGGAAAATTTTTAAGGGACTTTGAAAAAATTTCAACTGGAATTTTAGCCATTTTTTGACGTGAAATTGTAAACATGTGGACATGGATTTTGAAAATTCTGGAGAGAATTTTAAAAGCTTCAAGAGAATTTCAACACTTTTGAGAGGGATTTGAAAAGTTTCAATGGGAATGGGAAGAATTGGGACAAAAATTGGAAAATTTTTAAGGGACTTTGAAAAAATTTCAACTGGAATTTTAGCAATTTTTTTACATGAAATTGTAAACATGTGGCCATGGATTTTGAAAATTCTAGAGAGAATTTTAAAAGCTTCAAGAGAATTTCAACAATTTTGAGAGGGATTTGAAAAGTTTCAATGGGAATGGGAACAATAGGGACAAAAATTGGAAAATTTTTAAGGGACTTTGAAAAAATTTCAACTGGAATTTTAGCCATTTTTTTACGTGAAATTGTAAACATGTGGACATGGATTTTGAAAATTCTAGAGAGAATTTTAAAAGCTTTAACAGAATTTCAACAATTTTGAGAGGGATTTGAAAAGTTTCAATGGGAATGGGAAGAATTGGGACAAAAATTGGAAAATTTTTAAGGGACTTTGAAAAAATTTCAACTGGAATTTTAGCCATTTTTTGACGTGAAATTGTAAACATGTGGCCATGGATTTTGAAAATTCTAGAGAGAATTTTAAAAGCTTCAACAGAATTTCAACAATTTTGAGAGGGATTTGAAAAGTTTCAATGGGAATGGGAAGAATTGGGACAAAAATTGGAAAATTTTTAAGGGACTTTGAAAAAATTTCAACTGGAATTTTAGCCATTTTTTTACGTGAAATTGTAAACATGTGGCCATGGATTTTGAAAATTCTAGAGAGAATTTTAAAAGCTTCAACAGAATTTCAACAATTTTGAGAGGGATTTGAAAAGTTTCAATGGGAATGGGAAGAATAGGGACAAAAATTGGAAAATTTTTAAGGGACTTTGAAAAAATTTCAACTGGAATTTTAGCCATTTTTTGACATGAAATTGTAAACATGTGGACATGGATTTTGAAAATTCTAGAGAGAATTTTAAAAGCTTCAACAGAATTTCAACAATTTTGAGAGGGATTTGAAAAGTTTCAATGGGAATGGGAAGAATTGGGACAAAAATTGGAAAATTTTTAAGGGACTTTGAAAAAATTTCAACTGGAATTTTAGCAATTTTTTTATGTGAAATTGTAAACATGTGGCCATGGATTTTGAAAATTCTAGAGAGAATTTTAGAAGCTTCAACAGAATTTCAACAATTTTGAGAGGGATTTGAAAAGTTTCAATGGGAATGGGAAGAATAGGGACAAAAATTGGAAAATTTTTAAGGGACTTTGAAAAAATTTCAACTGGAATTTTAGCCATTTTTTGACATGAAATTGTAAACATGTGGCCATGGATTTTGAAAATTCTAGAGAGAATTTTAAAAGCTTCAACAGAATTTCAACAATTTTGAGAGGGATTTGAAAAGTTTCAATGGGAATGGGAAGAATTGGGACAAAAATTGGAAAATTTTTAAGGGACTTTGAAAAAATTTCAACTGGAATTTTAGCAATTTTTTGACGTGAAATTGTAAACATGTGGACATGGATTTTGAAAATTCTAGAGAGAATTTTAAAAGCTTCAACAGAATTTCAACAATTTTGAGAGGGATTTGAAAAGTTTCAATGGGAATGGGAAGAATTGGGACAAAAATTGGAAAATTTTTAAGGGACTTTGAAAAAATTTCAACTGGAATTTTAGCAATTTTTTGACGTGAAATTGTAAACATGTGGACATGGATTTTGAAAATTCTAGAGAGAATTTTAAAAGCTTCAACAGAATTTCAACAATTTTGAGAGGGATTTGAAAAGTTTCAATGGGAATGGGAAGAATTGGGACAAAAATTGGAAAATTTTTCAGGGACTTTGAAAAAATTTCAACTGGAATTTTAGCCATTTTTTGACGAGAAATTGTAAACATGTGGACATGGATTTTGAAAATTCTAGAGAGAATTTTAAAAGCTTCAACAGAATTTCAACAATTTTGAGAGGGATTTGAAAAGTTTCAATGGGAAAGGGAAGAATTGGGACAAAAATTGGAAAATTTTTAAGGGACTTTGAAAAAATTTCAACTGGAATTTTAGCAATTTTTTGACGTGAAATTGTAAACATGAGGACATGGATTTTGAAAATTCTAGAGAGAATTTTAAAAGCTTTAACAGAATTTCAACACTTTTGAGAGGGATTTGAAAAGTTTCAATGGGAATGGGAAGAATTGGGACAAAAATTGGAAAATTTTTAAGGGACTTTGAAAAAATTTCAACTGGAATTTTAGCCATTTTTTTACGTGAAATTGTAAACATGTGGACATGGATTTTGAAAATTCTAGAGAGAATTTTAAAAGCTTCAAGAGAATTTCAACAATTTTGAGAGGGATTTGAAAAGTTTCAATGGGAACGGGAAGAATTGGGACAAAAATTGGAAAATTTTTAAGGGACTTTGAAAAAATTTCAACTGGAATTTTAGCCATTTTTTGACATGAAATTGTAAACATGTGGACATGGATTTTGAAAATTCTAGAGAGAATTTTAAAAGCTTCAACAGAATTTCAACAATTTTGAGAGGGATTTGAAAAGTTTCAATGGGAATGGGAAGAATTGGGACAAAAATTGGAAAATTTTTAAGGGACTTTGAAAAAATTTCAACTGGAATTTTAGCAATTTTTTTATGTGAAATTGTAAACATGTGGACATGGATTTTGAAAATTCTAGAGAGAATTTTAAAAACTTCAACAGAATTTCAACAATTTTGAGAGGGATTTGAAAAGTTTCAATGGGAAAGGGAAGAATTGGGACAAAAATTGGAAAATTTTTAAGGGACTTTGAAAAAATTTCAACTGGAATATTAGCCATTTTTTGACGTGAAATTGTAAACATGTGGCCATGGATTTTGAAAATTCTAGAGAGAATTTTAAAAGCTTCAAGAGAATTTCAACAATTTTGAGAGGGATTTGAAAAGTTTCAATGGGAATGGGAAGAATTGGGACAAAAATTGGAAAATTTTTAAGGGACTTTGAAAAAATTTCAACTGGAATTTTAGCAATTTTTTGACGTGAAATTGTAAACATGTGGCCATGGATTTTGAAAATTCTAGAGAGAATTTTAAAAGCTTCAAGAGAATTTCAACAATTTTGAGAGGGATTTGAAAAGTTTCAATGGGAATGGGAAGAATTGGGACAAAAATGGGAAAATTTTTAAGGGACTTTGAAAAAATTTCAACTGGAATTTTAGCAATTTTTTATGTGAAATTGTAAACCTGTGGACATAGATTTTGAAAATTCTAGAGAGAATTTTAAAAGCTTCAAGAGAATTTCAACAATTTTGAGAGGGATTTGAAAAGTTTCAATGGGAATGGGAAGAATTGGGACAAAAATTGGAAAATTTTTAAGGGACTTTGAAAAAATTTCAACTGGAATTTTAGCCATTTTTTGATGTGAAATTGTAAACATGTGGCCATGGATTTTGAAAATTCTAGAGAGAATTTTAAAAGCTTCAAGAGAATTTCAACAATTTTGAGAGGGATTTGAAAAGTTTCAATGGGAATGGGAAGAATTGGGACAAAAATTGGAAAATTTTTAAGGGACTTTGAAAAAATTTCAACTGGAATTTTAGCCATTTTTTGACGTGAAATTGTAAACATGTGGACATGGATTTTGAAAATTCTAGAGAGAATTTTAAAAGCTTCAACAGAACTTCAACAATTTTGAGAGGGATTTGAAAAGTTTCAATGGGAATGGGAAGAATTGGGACAAAAATTGGAAAATTTTTAAGGGACTTTGAAAAAATTTCAACTGGAATTTTAGCCATTTTTTTAAGTGAAATTGTAAACATGTGGCCATGGATTTTGAAAATTCTAGAGAGAATTTTAAAAGCTTCAAGAGAATTTCAACAATTTTGAGAGGGATTTGAAAAGTTTCAATGGGAATGGGAAGAATTGGGACAAAAATTGGAAAATATTTAAGGGACTTTGAAAAAATTTCAACTGGAATTTTAGCAATTTTTTTATGTGAAATTGTAAACATGTGGACATGGATTTTGAAAATTCTAGAGAGAATTTTAAAAGCTTCAACAGAACTTCAACAATTTTGAGAGGGATTTGAAAAGTTTCAATGGGAATGGGAAGAATTGGGACAAAAATTGGAAAATTTTTAAGGGACTTTGAAAAAATTTCAACTGGAATTTTAGCAATTTTTTTATGTGAAATTGTAAACATGTGGACATGGATTTTGAAAATTCTAGAGAGAATTTTAAAAGCTTCAAGAGAATTTCAACAATTTTGAGAGGGATTTGAAAAGTTTCAATGGGAATGGGAAGAATTGGGACAAAAATTGGAAAATTTTTAAGGGACTTTGAAAAAATTTCAACTGGAATTTTAGCCATTTTTTTACGTGAAATTGTAAACATGTGGACGTGGATTTTGAAAATTCTAGAGAGAATTTTAAAAGCTTCAAGAGAATTTCAACACTTTTGAGAGGGATTTGAAAAGTTTCAATGGGAATGGGAAGAATTGGGACAAAAATTGGAAAATTTTTAATGGACTTTGAAAAAATTTCAACTGGAATTTTAGCCATTTTTTGACGTGAAATTGTAAACATGTGGCCATGGATTTTGAAAATTCTAGAGAGAATTTTAAAAGCTTCAACAGAATTTCAACAATTTTGAGAGGGATTTGAAAAGTTTCAATGGGAATGGGAAGAATTGGGACAAAAATTGGAAAATTTTTAAGGGACTTTGAAAAAATTTCAACTGGAATTTTAGCCATTTTTTGACGTGAAATTGTAAACATGTGGACATGGATTTTGAAAATTCTAGAGAGAATTTTAAAAGCTTCAACAGAATTTCAACAATTTTGAGAGGGATTTGAAAAGTTTCAATGGGAATGGGAAGAATTGGGACAAAAATTGGAAAATTTTTAAGGGACTTTGAAAAAATTTCAACTGGAATTTTAGCCATTTTTTGACGTGAAATTGTAAACATGTGGCCATGGATTTTGAAAATTCTAGAGAGAATTTTAAAAGCTTCAAGAGAATTTCAACAATTTTGAGAGGGATTTGAAAAGTTTCAATGGGAATGGGAAGAATTGGGACAAAAATTGGAAAATTTTTAAGGGACTTTGAAAAAATTTCAACTGGAATTTTAGCCATTTTTTTAAGTGAAATTGTAAACATGTGGCCATGGATTTTGAAAATTCTAGAGAGAATTTTAAAAGCTTCAAGAGAATTTCAACAATTTTGAGAGGGATTTGAAAAGTTTCAATGGGAATGGGAAGAATTGGGACAAAAATTGGAAAATATTTAAGGGACTTTGAAAAAATTTCAACTGGAATTTTAGCAATTTTTTGACGTGAAATTGTAAACATGTTGAAGTGGATTTTGAAAATTCTAGAGAGAATTTTTAAAGCTTTAACAGAATTTCAACAATTTTGAGAGGGATTTGAAAAGTTTCAATGGGAATGGGAAGAATTGGGACAAAAATTGGAAAATATTTAAGGGACTTTGAAAAAATTTCAACTGGAATTTTAGCCATTTTTTTAAGTGATATTGTAAACATGTGGCCATGGATTTTGAAAATTCTAGAGAGAATTTTAAAAGCTTCAAGAGAATTTCAACAATTTTGAGAGGGATTTGAAAAGTTTCAATGGGAATGGGAAGAATTGGGACAAAAATTGGAAAATTTTTAAGGGACTTTGAAAAAATTTCAACTGGAATTTTAGCCATTTTTTTACATGAAATTGTAAACATGTTGAAGTGGATTTTGAAAATTCTAGAGAGAATTTTAAAAGCTTCAAGAGAATTTCAACAATTTTGAGAGGGATTTGAAAAGTTTCAATGGGAATGGGAAGAATTGGGACAAAAATTGGAAAATTTTTAAGGGACTTTGAAAAAATTTCAACTGGAATTTTAGCAATTTTTTGACGTGAAATTGTAAACATGTTGAAGTGGATTTTGAAAATTCTAGAGAGAATTTTAAAAGCTTCAAGAGAATTTCAACACTTTTGAGAGGGATTTGAAAAGTTTCAATGGGAATGGGAAGAATTGGGACAAAAATTGGAAAATTTTTAAGGGACTTTGAAAAAATTTCAACTGGAATTTTAGCCATTTTTTGACGTGAAATTGTAAACATGTGGCCATGGATTTTGAAAATTCTAGAGAGAATTTTAAAAGCTTCAACAGAATTTCAACAATTTTGAGAGGGATTTGAAAAGTTTCAATGGGAATGGGAAGAATTGGGACAAAAATTGGAAAATTTTTAAGGGACTTTGAAAAAATTTCAACTGGAATTTTAGCCATTTTTTGACGTGAAATTGTAAACATGTGGCCATGGATTTTGAAAATTCTAGAGAGAATTTTAAAAGCTTCAACAGAATTTCAACAATTTTGAGAGGGATTTGAAAAGTTTCAATGGGAATGGGAAGAATTGGGACAAAAATTGGAAAATTTTTAAGGGACTTTGAAAAAATTTCAACTGGAATTTTAGCAATTTTTTTATGTGAAATTGTAAACATGTGGACATGGATTTTGAAAATTCTAGAGAGAATTTTAAAAGCTTCAACAGAATTTCAACAATTTTGAGAGGGATTTGAAAAGTTTCAATGGGAATGGGAAGAATTGGGACAAAAATTGGAAAATTTTGAAGGGACTTTGAAAAAATTTAAACTGGAATTTTAGCAATTTTTTGACGTGAAATTGTAAACATGTTGAAGTGGATTTTGAAAATTCTAGAGAGAATTTTAAAAGCTTCAAGAGAATTTCAACAATTTTGAGAGGGATTTGAAAAGTTTCAATGGGAATGGGAAGAATTGGGACAAAAATTGGAAAATTTTTAAGGGACTTTGAAAAAATTTCAACTGGAATTTTAGCCATTTTTTTACATGAAATTGTAAACATGTGGACATGGATTTTGAAAATTCTAGAGAGAATTTTAAAAGCTTTAACAGAATTTCAACAATTTTGAGAGGGATTTGAAACGTTTCAATGGGAATGGGAAGAATTGGGACAAAAATCGGAAATTTTTAAGGGACTTTGAAAAAATTTCAACTGGAATTTTAGCAATTTTTTTACGTGAAATTGTAAACATGTGGACATGGATTTTGAAAATTCTAGAGAGAATTTTAAAAGCTTCAACAGAATTTCAACAATTTTGAGAGGGATTTGAAAAGTTTCAATGGGAATGGGAAGAATTGGGACAAAAATTGGAAAATTTTTAAGGGACTTTGAAAAAATTTCAACTGGAATTTTAGCAATTTTCTGACGTGAAATTGTAAACATGTTGAAGTGGATTTTGAAAATTCTAGAGAGAATTTTAAAAGCTTCAAGAGAATTTCAACAATTTTGAGAGGGATTTGAAAAGTTTCAATGGGAATGGGAAGAATTGGGACAAAAATTGGAAAATTTTTAAGGGACTTTGAAAAAATTTCAACTGGAATTTTAGCCATTTTTTGACGTGAAATTGTAAACATGTGGCCATGGATTTTGAAAATTCTAGAGAGAATTTTAAAAGCTTCAACAGAATTTCAACAATTTTGAGAGGGATTTGAAAAGTTTCAATGGGAATGGGAAGAATTGGGACAAAAATTGGAAAATTTTTAAGGGACTTTGAAAAAATTTCAACTGGAATTTTAGCAATTTTTTTATGTGAAATTGTAAACATGTGGACATGGATTTTGAAAATTCTAGAGAGAATTTTAAAAGCTTCAACAGAATTTCAACAATTTGGAGAGGGATTTGAAAAGTTTCAATGGGAATGGGAAGAATTGGGACAAAAATTGGAAAATTTTTAAGGGACTTTGAAAAAATTTCAACTGGAATTTTAGCAATTTTTTGACGTGAAATTGTAAACATGTGGACATGGATTTTGAAAATTCTAGAGAGAATTTTAAAAGCTTCAAGAGAATTTCAACAATTTTGAGAGGGATTTGAAAAGTTTCAATGGGAATGGGAAGAATTGGGACAAAAATTGGAAAATTTTTAAGGGACTTTGAAAAAATTTCAACTGGAATTTTAGCCATTTTTTGACGTGAAATTGTAAACATGTGGACATGGATTTTGAAAATTCTAGAGAGAATTTTAAAAGCTTCAACAGAATTTCAACAATTTTGAGAGGGATTTGAAAAGTTTCAATGGGAATGGGAAGAATTGGGACAAAAATTGGAAAATTTTTAAGGGACTTTGAAAAAATTTCAACTGGAATTTTAGCCATTTTTTTAAGTGAAATTGTAAACATGTGGACATGGATTTTGAAAATTCTAGAGAGAATTTTAAAAGCTTCAAGAGAATTTCAACAATTTTGAGAGGGATTTGAAAAGTTTCAATGGGAATGGGAAGAATTGGGACAAAAATTGGAAAATTTTTAAGGGACTTTGAAAAAATTTCAACTGGAATTTTAGCCATTTTTTGACGTGAAATTGTAAACATGTGGACATGGATTTTGAAAATTCTAGAGAGAATTTTAAAAGCTTCAAGAGAATTTCAACAATTTTGAGAGGGATTTGAAAAGTTTCAATGGGAATGGGAAGAATTGGGACAAAAATTGGAAAATTTTTAAGGGACTTTGAAAAAATTTCAACTGGAATTTTAGCAATTTTTTTATGTGAAATTGTAAACATGTGGCCATGGATTTTGAAAATTCTAGAGAGAATTTTAAAAGCTTCAAGAGAATTTCAACAATTTTGAGAGGGATTTGAAAAGTTTCAATGGGAATGGGAAGAATTGGGACAAAAATTGGAAAATTTTTAAGGGACTTTGAAAAAATTTCAACTGGAATTTTAGCAATTTTTTGACGTGAAATTGTATACATGTTGAAGTGGATTTTGAAAATTCTAGAGAGAATTTTAAAAGCTTCAACAGAATTTCAACACTTTTGAGAGGGATTTGAAAAGTTTCAATGGGAATGGGAAGAATTGGGACAAAAATTGGAAAATTTTTAAGGGACTTTGAAAAAATTTCAACTGGAATTTTAGCCATTTTTTGACGTGAAATTGTAAACATGTGGCCATGGATTTTGAAAATTCTAGAGAGAATTTTAAAAGCTTCAAGAGAATTTCAACAATTTTGAGAGGGATTTGAAAAGTTTCAATGGGAATGGGAAGAATTGGGACAAAAATTGGAAAATTTTTAAGGGACTTTGAAAAAATTTCAACTGGAATTTTAGCCATTTTTTTAAGTGAAATTGTAAACATGTGGCCATGGATTTTGAAAATTCTAGAGAGAATTTTAAAAGCTTCAAGAGAATTTCAACAATTTTGAGAGGGATTTGAAAAGTTTCAATGGGAATGGGAAGAATTGGGACAAAAATTGGAAAATATTTAAGGGACTTTGAAAAAATTTCAACTGGAATTTTAGCAATTTTTTGACGTGAAATTGTAAACATGTTGAAGTGGATTTTGAAAATTCTAGAGAGAATTTTTAAAGCTTTAACAGAATTTCAACAATTTTGAGAGGGATTTGAAAAGTTTCAATGGGAATGGGAAGAATTGGGACAAAAATTGGAAAATATTTAAGGGACTTTGAAAAAATTTCAACTGGAATTTTAGCCATTTTTTTAAGTGATATTGTAAACATGTGGCCATGGATTTTGAAAATTCTAGAGAGAATTTTAAAAGCTTCAAGAGAATTTCAACAATTTTGAGAGGGATTTGAAAAGTTTCAATGGGAATGGGAAGAATTGGGACAAAAATTGGAAAATTTTTAAGGGACTTTGAAAAAATTTCAACTGGAATTTTAGCCATTTTTTTACATGAAATTGTAAACATGTTGAAGTGGATTTTGAAAATTCTAGAGAGAATTTTAAAAGCTTCAAGAGAATTTCAACAATTTTGAGAGGGATTTGAAAAGTTTCAATGGGAATGGGAAGAATTGGGACAAAAATTGGAAAATTTTTAAGGGACTTTGAAAAAATTTCAACTGGAATTTTAGCAATTTTTTGACGTGAAATTGTAAACATGTTGAAGTGGATTTTGAAAATTCTAGAGAGAATTTTAAAAGCTTCAAGAGAATTTCAACACTTTTGAGAGGGATTTGAAAAGTTTCAATGGGAATGGGAAGAATTGGGACAAAAATTGGAAAATTTTTAAGGGACTTTGAAAAAATTTCAACTGGAATTTTAGCCATTTTTTGACGTGAAATTGTAAACATGTGGCCATGGATTTTGAAAATTCTAGAGAGAATTTTAAAAGCTTCAACAGAATTTCAACAATTTTGAGAGGGATTTGAAAAGTTTCAATGGGAATGGGAAGAATTGGGACAAAAATTGGAAAATTTTTAAGGGACTTTGAAAAAATTTCAACTGGAATTTTAGCCATTTTTTGACGTGAAATTGTAAACATGTGGCCATGGATTTTGAAAATTCTAGAGAGAATTTTAAAAGCTTCAACAGAATTTCAACAATTTTGAGAGGGATTTGAAAAGTTTCAATGGGAATGGGAAGAATTGGGACAAAAATTGGAAAATTTTTAAGGGACTTTGAAAAAATTTCAACTGGAATTTTAGCAATTTTTTTATGTGAAATTGTAAACATGTGGACATGGATTTTGAAAATTCTAGAGAGAATTTTAAAAGCTTCAACAGAATTTCAACAATTTTGAGAGGGATTTGAAAAGTTTCAATGGGAATGGGAAGAATTGGGACAAAAATTGGAAAATTTTGAAGGGACTTTGAAAAAATTTAAACTGGAATTTTAGCAATTTTTTGACGTGAAATTGTAAACATGTTGAAGTGGATTTTGAAAATTCTAGAGAGAATTTTAAAAGCTTCAAGAGAATTTCAACAATTTTGAGAGGGATTTGAAAAGTTTCAATGGGAATGGGAAGAATTGGGACAAAAATTGGAAAATTTTTAAGGGACTTTGAAAAAATTTCAACTGGAATTTTAGCCATTTTTTTACATGAAATTGTAAACATGTGGACATGGATTTTGAAAATTCTAGAGAGAATTTTAAAAGCTTTAACAGAATTTCAACAATTTTGAGAGGGATTTGAAACGTTTCAATGGGAATGGGAAGAATTGGGACAAAAATCGGAAAATTTTTAAGGGACTTTGAAAAAATTTCAACTGGAATTTTAGCAATTTTTTTACGTGAAATTGTAAACATGTGGCCATGGATTTTGAAAATTCTAGAGAGAATTTTTAAAGCTTCAAGAGAATTTCAACAATTTTGAGAGGGATTTGAAAAGTTTCAATGGGAATGGGAAGAATTGGGACAAAAATTGGAAAATTTTTAAGGGACTTTGAAAAAATTTCAACTGGAATTTTAGCAATTTTCTGACGTGAAATTGTAAACATGTTGAAGTGGATTTTGAAAATTCTAGAGAGAATTTTAAAAGCTTCAAGAGAATTTCAACAATTTTGAGAGGGATTTGAAAAGTTTCAATGGGAATGGGAAGAATTGGGACAAAAATTGGAAAATTTTTAAGGGACTTTGAAAAAATTTCAACTGGAATTTTAGCCATTTTTTGACGTGAAATTGTAAACATGTGGCCATGGATTTTGAAAATTCTAGAGAGAATTTTAAAAGCTTCAACAGAATTTCAACAATTTTGAGAGGGATTTGAAAAGTTTCAATGGGAATGGGAAGAATTGGGACAAAAATTGGAAAATTTTTAAGGGACTTTGAAAAAATTTCAACTGGAATTTTAGCAATTTTTTTATGTGAAATTGTAAACATGTGGACATGGATTTTGAAAATTCTAGAGAGAATTTTAAAAGCTTCAACAGAATTTCAACAATTTGGAGAGGGATTTGAAAAGTTTCAATGGGAATGGGAAGAATTGGGACAAAAATTGGAAAATTTTTAAGGGACTTTGAAAAAATTTCAACTGGAATTTTAGCAATTTTTTGACGTGAAATTGTAAACATGTGGACATGGATTTTGAAAATTCTAGAGAGAATTTTAAAAGCTTCAAGAGAATTTCAACAATTTTGAGAGGGATTTGAAAAGTTTCAATGGGAATGGGAAGAATTGGGACAAAAATTGGAAAATTTTTAAGGGACTTTGAAAAAATTTCAACTGGAATTTTAGCAATTTTTTGACGTGAAATTGTAAACATGTGGACATGGATTTTGAAAATTCTAGAGAGAATTTTAAAAGCTTCAACAGAATTTCAACAATTTTGAGAGGGATTTGAAAAGTTTCAATGGGAATGGGAAGAATTGGGACAAAAATTGGAAAATTTTTAAGGGACTTTGAAAAAATTTCAACTGGAATTTTAGCAATTTTTTTAAGTGAAATTGTAAACATGTGGACATGGATTTTGAAAATTCTAGAGAGAATTTTAAAAGCTTCAAGAGAATTTCAACAATTTTGAGAGGGATTTGAAAAGTTTCAATGGGAATGGGAAGAATTGGGACAAAAATTGGAAAATTTTTAAGGGACTTTGAAAAAATTTCAACTGGAATTTTAGCCATTTTTTGACGTGAAATTGTAAACATGTGGACATGGATTTTGAAAATTCTAGAGAGAATTTTAAAAGCTTCAAGAGAATTTCAACAATTTTGAGAGGGATTTGAAAAGTTTCAATGGGAATGGGAAGAATTGGGACAAAAATTGGAAAATTTTTAAGGGACTTTGAAAAAATTTCAACTGGAATTTTAGCAATTTTTTTATGTGAAATTGTAAACATGTGGCCATGGATTTTGAAAATTCTAGAGAGAATTTTAAAAGCTTCAAGAGAATTTCAACAATTTTGAGAGGGATTTGAAAAGTTTCAATGGGAATGGGAAGAATTGGGACAAAAATTGGAAAATTTTTAAGGGACTTTGAAAAAATTTCAACTGGAATTTTAGCAATTTTTTGACGTGAAATTGTATACATGTTGAAGTGGATTTTGAAAATTCTAGAGAGAATTTTAAAAGCTTCAACAGAATTTCAACACTTTTGAGAGGGATTTGAAAAGTTTCAATGGGAATGGGAAGAATTGGGACAAAAATTGGAAAATTTTTAAGGGACTTTGAAAAAATTTCAACTGGAATTTTAGCCATTTTTTGACGTGAAATTGTAAACATGTGGCCATGGATTTTGAAAATTCTAGAGAGAATTTTAAAAGCTTCAACAGAATTTCAACAATTTTGAGAGGGATTTGAAAAGTTTCAATGGGAATGGGAAGAATTGGGACAAAAATTGGAAAATTTTTAAGGGACTTTGAAAAAATTTCAACTGGAATTTTAGCCATTTTTTGACGTGAAATTGTAAACATGTGGCCATGGATTTTGAAAATTCTAGAGAGAATTTTAAAAGCTTCAACAGAATTTCAACAATTTTGAGAGGGATTTGAAAAGTTTCAATGGGAATGGGAAGAATTGGGACAAAAATGGGAAAATTTTTAAGGGACTTTGAAAAAATTTCAACTGGAATTTTAACCATTTTTTGACGTGAAATTGTAAACATGTGGACATGGATTTTGAAAATTCTAGAGAGAATTTTAAAAGCTTCAACAGAATTTCAACAATTTTGAGAGGGATTTGAAAAGTTTCAATGGGAATGGGAAGAATTGGGACAAAAATTGGAAAATTTTTAAGGGACTTTGAAAAAATTTCAACTGGAATTTTAGCAATTTTTTGACGTGAAATTATAAAAATGTTGAAGTGGATTTTGAAAATTCTAGAGAGAATTTTAAAAGCTTCAAGAGAATTTCAACAATTTTGAGAGGGATTTGAAAAGTTTCAATGGGAATGGGAAGAATTGGGACAAAAATTGGAAAATTTTTAAGGGACTTTGAAAAAATTTCAACTGGAATTTTAGCAATTTTTTGACGTGAAATTGTAAACATGTTGAAGTGGATTTTGAAAATTCTAGAGAGAATTTTAAAAGCTTCAAGAGAATTTCAACAATTTTGAGAGGGATTTGAAAAGTTTCAATGGGAATGGGAAGAATTGGGACAAAAATTGGAAAATTTTTAAGGGACTTTGAAAAAATTTCAACTGGAATTTTAGCCATTTTTTGACGTGAAATTGTAAACATGTGGCCATGGATTTTGAAAATTCTAGAGAGAATTTTAAAAGCTTCAACAGAATTTCAACAATTTTGAGAGGGATTTGAAAAGTTTCAATGGGAATGGGAAGAATTGGGACAAAAATTGGAAAATTTTTAAGGGACTTTGAAAAAATTTCAACTGGAATTTTAGCCATTTTTTGACGTGAAATTGTAAACATGTGGACATGGATTTTGAAAATTCTAGAGAGAATTTTAAAAGCTTCAACAGAATTTCAACACTTTTGAGAGGGATTTGAAAAGTTTCAATGGGAATGGGAAGAATTGGGACAAAAATTGGAAAATTTTTAAGGGACTTTGAAAAAATTTCAACTGGAATTTTAGCCATTTTTTGACGTGAAATTGTAAACATGTGGCCATGGATTTTGAAAATTCTAGAGAGAATTTTAAAAGCTTCAACAGAATTTCAACAATTTTGAGAGGGATTTGAAAAGTTTCAATGGGAATGGGAAGAATTGGGACAAAAATTGGAAAATTTTTAAGGGACTTTGAAAAATTTCAACTGGAATTTTAGCCATTTTTTTACATGAAATTGTAAACATGTGGACATGGATTTTGAAAATTCTAGAGAGAATTTTAAAAGCTTCAACAGAATTTCAACAATTTTGAGAGGGATTTGAAAAGTTTCAATGGGAATGGGAAGAATTGGGACAAAAATCGGAAAATTTTTAAGGGACTTTGAAAAAATTTCAACTGGAATTTTAGCCATTTTTTGACGTGAAATTGTAAACATGTGGACATGGATTTTGAAAATTCTAGAGAGAATTTTAAAAGCTTCAAGAGAATTTCAACAATTTTGAGAGGGATTTGAAAAGTTTCAATGGGAATGGGAAGAATTGGGACAAAAATTGGAAAATTTTTAAGGGACTTTGAAAAAATTTCAACTGGAATTTTAGCAATTTTTTGACGTGAAATTGTAAACATGTTGAAGTGGATTTTGAAAATTCTAGAGAGAATTTTAAAAGCTTCAACAGAATTTCAACACTTTTGAGAGGGATTTGAAAAGTTTCAATGGGAATGGGAAGAATTGGGACAAAAATTGGAAAATTTTTAAGGGACTTTGAAAAAATTTCAACTGGAATTTTAGCCATTTTTTGACGTGAAATTGTAAACATGTGGCCATGGATTTTGAAAATTCTAGAGAGAATTTTAAAAGCTTCAAGAGAATTTCAACAATTTTGAGAGGGATTTGAAAAGTTTCAATGGGAATGGGAAGAATTGGGACAAAAATGGGAAAATTTTTAAGGGACTTTGAAAAAATTTCAACTGGAATTTTAGCCATTTTTTGACGTGAAATTGTAAACATGTTGAAGTGGATTTTGAAAATTCTAGACAGAATTTTAAAAGCTTCAACAGAATTTCAACACTTTTGAGAGGGATTTGAAAAGTTTCAATGGGAATGGGAAGAATTGGGACAAAAATTGGAAAATTTTTAAGGGACTTTGAAAAAATTTCAACTGGAATTTTAGCCATTTTTTGACGTGAAATTGTAAACATGTGGCCATGGATTTTGAAAATTCTAGAGAGAATTTTAAAAGCTTCAACAGAATTTCAACCATTTTGAGAGGGATTTGAAAAGTTTCAATGGGAATGGGAAGAATTGGGACAAAAATTGGAAAATTTTTAAGGGACTTTGAAAAAATTTCAACTGGAATTTTAGCCATTTTTTGACGTGAAATTGTAAACATGTGGCCATGGATTTTGAAAATTCTAGAGAGAATTTTAAAAGCTTTAACAGAATTTCAACAATTTTGAGAGGGATTTGAAAAGTTTCAATGGGAATGGGAAGAATTGGGACAAAAATTGGAAAATTTTTAAGGGACTTTGAAAAAATTTCAACTGGAATTTTAGCCATTTTTTGACGTGAAATTGTAAACATGTTGAAGTGGATTTTGAAAATTCTAGAGAGAATTTTAAAAGCTTCAACAGAATTTCAACACTTTTGAGAGGGATTTGAAAAGTTTCAATGGGAATGGGAAGAATTGGGACAAAAATTGGAAAATTTTTAAGGGACTTTGAAAAAATTTCAACTGGAATTTTAGCCATTTTTTGACGTGAAATTGTAAACATGTGGCCATGGATTTTGAAAATTCTAGAGAGAATTTTAAAAGCTTCAACAGAATTTCAACACTTTTGAGAGGGATTTGAAAAGTTTCAATGGGAATGGGAAGAATTGGGACAAAAATTGGAAAATTTTTAAGGGACTTTGAAAAAATTTCAACTGGAATTTTAGCCATTTTTTGACGTGAAATTGTAAACATGTTGAAGTGGATTTTGAAAATTCTAGAGAGAATTTTAAAAGCTTCAACAGAATTTCAACACTTTTGAGAGGGATTTGAAAAGTTTCAATGGGAATGGGAAGAATTGGGACAAAAATTGGAAAATTTTTAAGGGACTTTGAAAAAATTTCAACTGGAATTTTAGCCATTTTTTGATGTGAAATTGTAAACATGTGGACATGGATTTTGAAAATTCTAGAGAGAATTTTAAAAGCTTCAACAGAATTTCAACAATTTTGAGAGGGATTTGAAAAGTTTCAATGGGAATGGGAAGAATTGGGACAAAAATTGGAAAATTTTTAAGGGACTTTGAAAAAATTTCAACTGGAATTTTAGCCATTTTTTGACGTGAAATTGTAAACATGTTGAAGTGGATTTTGAAAATTCTAGAGAGAATTTTAAAAGCTTCAACAGAATTTCAACACTTTTGAGAGGGATTTGAAAAGTTTCAATGGGAATGGGAAGAATTGGGACAAAAATTGGAAAATTTTTAAGGGACTTTGAAAAAATTTCAACTGGAATTTTAGCCATTTTTTGATGTGAAATTGTAAACATGTGGCCATGGATTTTGAAAATTCTAGAGAGAATTTTAAAAGCTTCAACAGAATTTCAACACTTTTGAGAGGGATTTGAAAAGTTTCAATGGGAATGGGAAGAATTGGGACAAAAATTGGAAAATTTTTAAGGGACTTTGAAAAAATTTCAACTGGAATTTTAGCCATTTTTTGATGTGAAATTTTAAACATGTGGACATGGATTTTGAAAATTCTAGAGAGAATTTTAAAAGCTTCAACAGAATTTCAACAATTTTGAGAGGGATTTGAAAAGTTTCAATGGGAATGGGAAGAATTGGGACAAAAATTGGAAAATTTTTTAAGGGACTTTGAAAAAATTTCAAATGGAATTTTAGCAATTTTTTGACGTGAAATTGTAAACATGTTGAAGTGGATTTTGAAAATTCTAGAGAGAATTTTAAAAGCTTTAACAGAATTTCAACAATTTTGAGAGGGATTTGAAAAGTTTCAATGGGAATGGGAAGAATTGGGACAAAAATTGGAAAATTTTTAAGGGACTTTGAAAAAATTTCAACTGGAATTTTAGCCATTTTTTGACGTGAAATTGTGAACATGTGGACATGGATTTTGAAAATTCTAGAGAGAATTTTAAAAGCTTCAACAGAATTTCAACACTTTTGAGAGGGATTTGAAAAGTTTCAATGGGAATGGGAAGAATTGGGACAAAAATTGGAAAATTTTTAAGGGACTTTGAAAAAATTTCAACTGGAATTTTAGCCATTTTTTGACGTGAAATTGTAAACATGTTGAAGTGGATTTTGAAAATTCTAGAGAGAATTTTAAAAGCTTCAACAGAATTTCAACACTTTTGAGAGGGATTTGAAAAGTTTCAATGGGAATGGGAAGAATTGGGACAAAAATTGGAAAATTTTTAAGGGACTTTGAAAAAATTTCAACTGGAATTTTAGCCATTTTTTGATGTGAAATTGTAAACATGTGGCCATGGATTTTGAAAATTCTAGAGAGAATTTTAAAAGCTTCAACAGAATTTCAACACTTTTGAGAGGGATTTGAAAAGTTTCAATGGGAATGGGAAGAATTGGGACAAAAATTGGAAAATTTTTAAGGGACTTTGAAAAAATTTCAACTGGAATTTTAGCCATTTTTTGACGTGAAATTGTAAACATGTGGCCATGGATTTTGAAAATTCTAGAGAGAATTTTAAAAGCTTCAACAGAATTTCAACAATTTTGAGAGGGATTTGAAAAGTTTCAATGGGAATGGGAAGAATTGGGACAAAAATTGGAAAATTTTTAAGGGACTTTGAAAAAATTTCAACTGGAATTTTAGCCATTTTTTGACGTGAAATTGTAAACATGTTGAAGTAGATTTTGAAAATTCTAGAGAGAATTTTAAAAGCTTCAACAGAATTTCAACACTTTTGAGAGGGATTTGAAAAGTTTCAATGGGAATGGGAAGAATTGGGACAAAAATTGGAAAATTTTTAAGGGACTTTGAAAAAATTTCAACTGGAATTTTAGCCATTTTTTGATGTGAAATTGTAAACATGTGGCCATGGATTTTGAAAATTCTAGAGAGAATTTTAAAAGCTTCAACAGAATTTCAACAATTTTGAGAGGGATTTGAAAAGTTTCAATGGGAATGGGAAGAATTGGGACAAAAATTGGAAAATTTTTAAGGGACTTTGAAAAAATTTCAACTGGAATTTTAGCCATTTTTTGACGTGAAATTGTAAACATGTTGAAGTGGATTTTGAAAATTCTAGAGAGAATTTTAAAAGCTTCAAGAGAATTTCAACACTTTTGAGAGGGATTTGAAAAGTTTCAATGGGAATGGGAAGAATTGGGACAAAAATGGGAAAATTTTTAAGGGACTTTGAAAAAATTTCAACTGGAATTTTAGCAATTTTTTGACGTGAAATTGTAAACATGTTGAAGTGGATTTTGAAAATTCTAGAGAGAATTTTAAAAGCTTTAACAGAATTTCAACAATTTTGAGAGGGATTTGAAAAGTTTCAATGGGAATGGGAAGAATTGGGACAAAAATGGGAAAATTTTTAAGGGACTTTGAAAAAATTTCAACTGGAATTTTAGCATTTTTTGACGTGAAATTGTGAACATGTGGACATGGATTTTGAAAATTCTAGAGAGAATTTTAAAAGCTTCAAGAGAATTTCAACAATTTTGAGAGGGATTTGAAAAGTTTCAATGGGAATGGGAAGAATTGGGACAAAAATTGGAAAATTTTTAAGGGACTTTGAAAAAATTTCAACTGGAATTTTAGCCATTTTTTGACGTGAAATTGTAAACATGTTGAAGTGGATTTTGAAAATTCTAGAGAGAATTTTAAAAGCTTCAACAGAATTTCAACACTTTTGAGAGGGATTTGAAAAGTTTCAATGGGAATGGGAAGAATTGGGACAAAAATTGGAAAATTTTTAAGGGACTTTGAAAAAAATTCAACTGGAATTTTAGCCATTTTTTGACGTGAAATTGTAAACATGTGGCCATGGATTTTGAAAATTCTAGAGAGAATTTTAAAAGCTTCAAGAGAATTTCAACAATTTTGAGAGGGATTTGAAAAGTTTCAATGGGAATGGGAAGAATTGGGACAAAAATTGGAAAATTTTTAAGGGACTTTGAAAAAATTTCAACTGGAATTTTAGCCATTTTTTGACGTGAAATTGTAAACATGTGGCCATGGATTTTGAAAATTCTAGAGAGAATTTTAAAAGCTTCAACAGAATTTCAACAATTTTGAGAGGGATTTGAAAAGTTTCAATGGGAATGGGAAGAATTGGGACAAAAATTGGAAAATTTTTAAGGGACTTTGAAAAAATTTCAACTGGAATTTTAGCCATTTTTTGACGTGAAATTGTAAACATGTGGACATGGATTTTGAAAATTCTAGAGAGAATTTTAAAAGCTTCAACAGAATTTCAACACTTTTGAGAGGGATTTGAAAAGTTTCAATGGGAATGGGAAGAATTGGGACAAAAATTGGAAAATTTTTAAGGGACTTTGAAAAAATTTCAACTGGAATTTTAGCCATTTTTTGATGTGAAATTGTAAACATGTGGACATGGATTTTGAAAATTCTAGAGAGAATTTTAAAAGCTTCAACAGAATTTCAACAATTTTGAGAGGGATTTGAAAAGTTTCAATGGGAATGGGAAGAATTGGGACAAAAATTGGAAAATTTTTAAGGGACTTTGAAAAAATTTCAACTGGAATTTTAGCCATTTTTTGACGTGAAATTGTAAACATGTGGCCATGGATTTTGAAAATTCTAGAGAGAATTTTAAAAGCTTCAAGAGAATTTCAACACTTTTGAGAGGGATTTGAAAAGTTTCAATGGGAATGGGAAGAATTGGGACAAAAATTGGAAAATTTTTAAGGGACTTTGAAAAAATTTCAACTGGAATTTTAGCCATTTTTTTACATGAAATTGTAAACATGTGGCCATGGATTTTGAAAATTCTAGAGAGAATTTTAAAAGCTTCAACAGAATTTCAACAATTTTGAGAGGGATTTGAAAAGTTTCAATGGGAATGGGAAGAATTGGGACAAAAATTGGAAAATTTTTAAGGGACTTTGAAAAAATTTCAACTGGAATTTTAGCCATTTTTTGATGTGAAATTTTAAACATGTGGACATGGATTTTGAAAATTCTAGAGAGAATTTTAAAAGCTTCAACAGAATTTCAACAATTTTGAGAGGGATTTGAAAAGTTTCAATGGGAATGGGAAGAATTGGGACAAAAATTGGAAAATTTTTAAGGGACATTGAAAAAATTTCAACTGGAATTTTAGCAATTTATTGACGTGAAATTGTAAACATGTTGAAGTGGATTTTGAAAATTCTAGAGAGAATTTTAAAAGCTTTAACAGAATTTCAACAATTTTGAGAGGGATTTGAAAAGTTTCAATGGGAATGGGAAGAATTGGGACAAAAATGGGAAAATTTTTAAGGGACTTTGAAAAAATTTCAACTGGAATTTTAGCCATTTTTTGACGTGAAATTGTGAACATGTGGACATGGATTTTGAAAATTCTAGAGAGAATTTTAAAAGCTTCAAGAGAATTTCAACACTTTTGAGAGGGATTTGAAAAGTTTCAATGGGAATGGGAAGAATTGGGACAAAAATTGGAAAATTTTTAAGGGACTTTGAAAAAATTTCAACTGGAATTTTAGCCATTTTTTGACGTGAAATTGTAAACATGTGGCCATGGATTTTGAAAATTCTAGAGAGAATTTTAAAAGCTTCAACAGAATTTCAACAATTTTGAGAGGGATTTGAAAAGTTTCAATGGGAATGGGAAGAATTGGGACAAAAATTGGAAAATTTTTAAGGGACTTTGAAAAAATTTCAACTGGAATTTTAGCAATTTTTTTATGTGAAATTGTAAACATGTGGACATGGATTTTGAAAATTCTAGAGAGAATTTTAAAAGCTTCAACAGAATTTCAACAATTTTGAGAGGGATTTGAAAAGTTTCAATGGGAATGGGAAGAATTGGGACAAAAATCGGAAAATTTTTAAGGGACTTTGAAAAAATTTCAACTGGAATTTTAGCAATTTTTTTATGTGAAATTGTAAACATGTGGACATGGATTTTGAAAATTCTAGAGAGAATTTTAAAAGCTTCAACAGAATTTCAACAATTTGGAGAGGGATTTGAAAAGTTTCAATGGGAATGGGAAGAATTGGGACAAAAATTGGAAAATTTTTAAGGGACTTTGAAAAAATTTCAACTGGAATTTTAGCCATTTTTTGACGTGAAATTGTAAACATGTGGCCATGGATTTTGAAAATTCTAGAGAGAATTTTAAAAGCTTCAACAGAATTTCAACAATTTTGAGAGGGATTTGAAAAGTTTCAATGGGAATGGGAAGAATTGGGACAAAAATTGGAAAATTTTTAAGGGACTTTGAAAAAATTTCAACTGGAATTTTAGCAATTTTTTTATGTGAAATTGTAAACATGTGGACATGGATTTTGAAAATTCTAGAGAGAATTTTAAAAGCTTCAACAGAATTTCAACAATTTTGAGAGGGATTTGAAAAGTTTCAATGGGAATGGGAAGAATTGGGACAAAAATCGGAAAATTTTTAAGGGACTTTGAAAAAATTTCAACTGGAATTTTAGCAATTTTTTTATGTGAAATTGTAAACATGTGGACATGGATTTTGAAAATTCTAGAGAGAATTTTAAAAGCTTCAACAGAATTTCAACAATTTTGAGAGGGATTTGAAAAGTTTCAATGGGAATGGGAAGAATTGGGACAAAAATTGGAAAATTTTTAAGGGACTTTGAAAAAATTTCAACTGGAATTTTAGCCATTTTTTGATGTGAAATTGTAAACATGTGGCCATGGATTTTGAAAATTCTAGAGAGAATTTTAAAAGCTTCAACAGAATTTCAACACTTTTGAGAGGGATTTGAAAAGTTTCAATGGGAATGGGAAGAATTGGGACAAAAATTGGAAAATTTTTAAGGGACTTTGAAAAAATTTCAACTGGAATTTTAGCCATTTTTTGACGTGAAATTGTAAACATGTGGCCATGGATTTTGAAAATTCTAGAGAGAATTTTAAAAGCTTCAAGAGAATTTCAACAATTTTGAGAGGGATTTGAAAAGTTTCAATGGGAATGGGAAGAATTGGGACAAAAATTGGAAAATTTTTAAGGGACTTTGAAAAAATTTCAACTGGAATTTTAGCCATTTTTTGACGTGAAATTGTAAACATGTGGACATGGATTTTGAAAATTCTAGAGAGAATTTTAAAAGCTTCAAGAGAATTTCAACAATTTTGAGAGGGATTTGAAAAGTTTCAATGGGAATGGGAAGAATTGGGACAAAAATGGGAAAATTTTTAAGGGACTTTGAAAAAATTTCAACTGGAATTTTAGCCATTTTTTGACGTGAAATTGTAAACATGTGGACATGGATTTTGAAAATTCTAGAGAGAATTTTAAAAGCTTCAACAGAATTTCAACAATTTTGAGAGGGATTTGAAAAGTTTCAATGGGAATGGGAAGAATTGGGACAAAAATTGGAAAATTTTTAAGGGACTTTGAAAAAATTTCAACTGGAATTTTAGCAATTTTTTTATGTGAAATTGTAAACATGTGGACATGGATTTTGAAAATTCTAGAGAGAATTTTAAAAGCTTCAAGAGAATTTCAACAATTTTGAGAGGGATTTGAAAAGTTTCAATGGGAATGGGAAGAATTGGGACAAAAATTGGAAAATTTTTAAGGGACTTTGAAAAAATTTCAACTGGAATTTTAGCAATTTTTTGACGTGAAATTGTAAACATGTTGAAGTGGATTTTGAAAATTCTAGAGAGAATTTTAAAAGCTTCAACAGAATTTCAACACTTTTGAGAGGGATTTGAAAAGTTTCAATGGGAATGGGAAGAATTGGGACAAAAATTGGAAAATTTTTAAGGGACTTTGAAAAAATTTCAACTGGAATTTTAGCCATTTTTTGACGTGAAATTGTAAACATGTGGCCATGGATTTTGAAAATTCTAGAGAGAATTTTAAAAGCTTCAAGAGAATTTCAACACTTTTGAGAGGGATTTGAAAAGTTTCAATGGGAATGGGAAGAATTGGGACAAAAATTGGAAAATTTTTAAGGGACTTTGAAAAAATTTCAACTGGAATTTTAGCCATTTTTTGACGTGAAATTGTAAACATGTGGCCATGGATTTTGAAAATTCTAGAGAGAATTTTAAAAGCTTCAACAGAATTTCAACACTTTTGAGAGGGATTTGAAAAGTTTCAATGGGAATGGGAAGAATTGGGACAAAAATTGGAAAATTTTTAAGGGACTTTGAAAAAATTTCAACTGGAATTTTAGCCATTTTTTGACGTGAAATTGTAAACATGTGGCCATGGATTTTGAAAATTCTAGAGAGAATTTTAAAAGCTTCAACAGAATTTCAACACTTTTGAGAGGGATTTGAAAAGTTTCAATGGGAATGGGAAGAATTGGGACAAAAATTGGAAAATTTTTAAGGGACTTTGAAAAAATTTCAACTGGAATTTTAGCCATTTTTTGATGTGAAATTGTAAACATGTGGACATGGATTTTGAAAATTCTAGAGAGAATTTTAAAAGCTTCAACAGAATTTCAACAATTTTGAGAGGGATTTGAAAAGTTTCAATGGGAATGGGAAGAATTGGGACAAAAATTGGAAAATTTTTAAGGGACTTTGAAAAAATTTCAACTGGAATTTTAGCCATTTTTTGACGTGAAATTGTAAACATGTGGCCATGGATTTTGAAAATTCTAGAGAGAATTTTAAAAGCTTCAACAGAATTTCAACAATTTTGAGAGGGATTTGAAAAGTTTCAATGGGAATGGGAAGAATTGGGACAAAAATTGGAAAATGTTTAAGGGACTTTGAAAAAATTTCAAATGGAATTTTAGCCATTTTTTTATGTGAAATTGTAAACATGTGGCCATGGATTTTGAAAATTCTAGAGAGAATTTTAAAAGCTTCAAGAGAATTTCAACAATTTTGAGAGGGATTTGAAAAGTTTCAATGGGAATGGGAAGAATTGGGACAAAAATTGGAAAATTTTTAAGGGACTTTGAAAAAATTTCAACTGGAATTTTAGCCATTTTTTGATGTGAAATTTTAAACATGTGGACATGGATTTTGAAAATTCTAGAGAGAATTTTAAAAGCTTCAACAGAATTTCAACAATTTTGAGAGGGATTTGAAAAGTTTCAATGGGAATGGGAAGAATTGGGACAAAAATTGGAAAATTTTTAAGGGACTTTGAAAAAATTTCAACTGGAATTTTAGCCATTTTTTGACGTGAAATTGTAAACATGTTGAAGTGGATTTTGAAAATTCTAGAGAGAATTTTAAAAGCTTTAACAGAATTTCAACAATTTTGAGAGGGATTTGAAAAGTTTCAATGGGAATGGGAAGAATTGGGACAAAAATGGGAAAATTTTTAAGGGACTTTGAAAAAATTTCAACTGGAATTTTAGCCATTTTTTGACGTGAAATTGTGAACATGTGGACATGGATTTTGAAAATTCTAGAGAGAATTTTAAAAGCTTCAAGAGAATTTCAACAATTTTGAGAGGGATTTGAAAAGTTTCAATGGGAATGGGAAGAATTGGGACAAAAATTGGAAAATTTTTAAGGGACTTTGAAAAAATTTCAACTGGAATTTTAGCAATTTTTTGACGTGAAATTGTAAACATGTTGAAGTGGATTTTGAAAATTCTAGAGAGAATTTTAAAAGCTTCAACAGAATTTCAACACTTTTGAGAGGGATTTGAAAAGTTTCAATGGGAATGGGAAGAATTGGGACAAAAATTGGAAAATTTTTAAGGGACTTGGAAAAATTTCAACTGGAATTTTAGCCATTTTTTGACGTGAAATTGTAAACATGTGGCCATGGATTTTGAAAATTCTAGAGAGAATTTTAAAAGCTTCAACAGAATTTCAACACTTTTGAGAGGGATTTGAAAAGTTTCAATGGGAATGGGAAGAATTGGGACAAAAATTGGAAAATTTTTAAGGGACTTTGAAAAAATTTCAACTGGAATTTTAGCCATTTTTTGACGTGAAATTGTAAACATGTGGACATGGATTTTGAAAATTCTAGAGAGAATTTTAAAAGCTTCAAGAGAATTTCAACAATTTTGAGAGGGATTTGAAAAGTTTCAATGGGAATGGGAAGAATTGGGACAAAAATTGGAAAATTTTTAAGGGACTTTGAAAAAATTTCAACTGGAATTTTAGCCATTTTTTGACGTGAAATTGTAAACATGAGGACATGGATTTTGAAAATTCTAGAGAGAATTTTAAAAGCTTTAACAGAATTTCAACACTTTTGAGAGGGATTTGAAAAGTTTCAATGGGAATGGGAAGAATTGGGACAAAAATTGGAAAATTTTTAAGGGACTTTGAAGAAATTTCAACTGGAATTTTAGCCATTTTTTGACGTGAAATTGTAAACATGTGGACATGGATTTTGAAAATTCTAGAGAGAATTTTAAAAGCTTCAAGAGAATTTCAACAATTTTGAGAGGGATTTGAAAAGTTTCAATGGGAATGGGAAGAATTGGGACAAAAATTGGAAAATTTTTAAGGGACTTTGAAAAAATTTCAACTGGAATTTTAGCCATTTTTTGACATGAAATTGTAAACATGTGGCCATGGATTTTGAAAATTCTAGAGAGAATTTTAAAAGCTTCAAGAGAATTTCAACAATTTTGAGAGGGATTTGAAAAGTTTCAATGGGAATGGGAAGAATTGGGACAAAAATTGGAAAATTTTTAAGGGACTTTGAAAAAATTTCAACTGGAATTTTAGCCATTTTTTGACGTGAAATTGTAAACATGTGGCCATGGATTTTGAAAATTCTAGAGAGAATTTTAAAAGCTTCAAGAGAATTTCAACACTTTTGAGAGGGATTTGAAAAGTTTCAATGGGAATGGGAAGAATTGGGACAAAAATTGGAAAATTTTTAAGGGACTTTGAAAAAATTTCAACTGGAATTTTAGCCATTTTTTGACGTGAAATTGTAAACATGTGGCCATGGATTTTGAAAATTCTAGAGAGAATTTTAAAAGCTTCAACAGAATTTCAACACTTTTGAGAGGGATTTGAAAAGTTTCAATGGGAATGGGAAGAATTGGGACAAAAATTGGAAAATTTTTAAGGGACTTTGAAAAAATTTCAACTGGAATTTTAGCCATTTTTTGACGTGAAATTGTAAACATGTGGCCATGGATTTTGAAAATTCTAGAGAGAATTTTAAAAGCTTCAACAGAATTTCAACACTTTTGAGAGGGATTTGAAAAGTTTCAATGGGAATGGGAAGAATTGGGACAAAAATTGGAAAATTTTTAAGGGACTTTGAAAAAATTTCAACTGGAATTTTAGCCATTTTTTGATGTGAAATTGTAAACATGTGGACATGGATTTTGAAAATTCTAGAGAGAATTTTAAAAGCTTCAACAGAATTTCAACAATTTTGAGAGGGATTTGAAAAGTTTCAATGGGAATGGGAAGAATTGGGACAAAAATTGGAAAATTTTTAAGGGACTTTGAAAAAATTTCAACTGGAATTTTAGCCATTTTTTGACGTGAAATTGTAAACATGTGGCCATGGATTTTGAAAATTCTAGAGAGAATTTTAAAAGCTTCAACAGAATTTCAACAATTTTGAGAGGGATTTGAAAAGTTTCAATGGGAATGGGAAGAATTGGGACAAAAATTGGAAAATGTTTAAGGGACTTTGAAAAAATTTCAAATGGAATTTTAGCCATTTTTTTATGTGAAATTGTAAACATGTGGCCATGGATTTTGAAAATTCTAGAGAGAATTTTAAAAGCTTCAAGAGAATTTCTACAATTTTGAGAGGGATTTGAAAAGTTTCAATGGGAATGGGAAGAATTGGGACAAAAATTGGAAAATTTTTAAGGGACTTTGAAAAAATTTCAACTGGAATTTTAGCCATTTTTTGACGTGAAATTTTAAACATGTGGACATGGATTTTGAAAATTCTAGAGAGAATTTTAAAAGCTTCAACAGAATTTCAACAATTTTGAGAGGGATTTGAAAAGTTTCAATGGGAATGGGAAGAATTGGGACAAAAATTGGAAAATTTTTAAGGGACTTTGAAAAAATTTCAACTGGAATTTTAGCCATTTTTTGACGTGAAATTGTAAACATGTTGAAGTGGATTTTGAAAATTCTAGAGAGAATTTTAAAAGCTTTAACAGAATTTCAACAATTTTGAGAGGGATTTGAAAAGTTTCAATGGGAATGGGAAGAATTGGGACAAAAATGGGAAAATTTTTAAGGGACTTTGAAAAAATTTCAACTGGAATTTTAGCCATTTTTTGACGTGAAATTGTGAACATGTGGTCATGGATTTTGAAAATTCTAGAGAGAATTTTAAAAGCTTCAAGAGAATTTCAACAATTTTGAGAGGGATTTGAAAAGTTTCAATGGGAATGGGAAGAATTGGGACAAAAATTGGAAAATTTTTAAGGGACTTTGAAAAAATTTCAACTGGAATTTTAGCAATTTTTTGACGTGAAATTGTAAACATGTTGAAGTGGATTTTGAAAATTCTAGAGAGAATTTTAAAAGCTTTAACAGAATTTCAACAATTTTGAGAGGGATTTGAAAAGTTTCAATGGGAATGGGAAGAATTGGGACAAAAATGGGAAAATTTTTAAGGGACTTTGAAAAAATTTCAACTGGAATTTTAGCCATTTTTTGACGTGAAATTGTGAACATGTGGACATGGATTTTGAAAATTCTAGAGAGAATTTTAAAAGCTTCAAGAGAATTTCAACAATTTTGAGAGGGATTTGAAAAGTTTCAATGGGAATGGGAAGAATTGGGACAAAAATTGGAAAATTTTTAAGGGACTTTGAAAAAATTTCAACTGGAATTTTAGCAATTTTTTGACGTGAAATTGTAAACATGTTGAAGTGGATTTTGAAAATTCTAGAGAGAATTTTAAAAGCTTCAACAGAATTTCAACACTTTTGAGAGGGATTTGAAAAGTTTCAATGGGAATGGGGAAGAATTGGGACAAAAATTGGAAAATTTTTAAGGGACTTGGAAAAATTTCAACTGGAATTTTAGCCATTTTTTGACGTGAAATTGTAAACATGTGGCCATGGATTTTGAAAATTCTAGAGAGAATTTTAAAAGCTTCAACAGAATTTCAACACTTTTGAGAGGGATTTGAAAAGTTTCAATGGGAATGGGAAGAATTGGGACAAAAATTGGAAAATTTTTAAGGGACTTTGAAAAATTTCAACTGGAATTTTAGCCATTTTTTGACGTGAAATTGTAAACATGTGGACATGGATTTTGAAAATTCTAGAGAGAATTTTAAAAGCTTCAAGAGAATTTCAACAATTTTGAGAGGGATTTGAAAAGTTTCAATGGGAATGGGAAGAATTGGGACAAAAATTGGAAAATTTTTAAGGGACTTTGAAAAAATTTCAACTGGAATTTTAGCCATTTTTTGACGTGAAATTGTAAACATGAGGACATGGATTTTGAAAATTCTAGAGAGAATTTTAAAAGCTTTAACAGAATTTCAACACTTTTGAGAGGGATTTGAAAAGTTTCAATGGGAATGGGAAGAATTGGGACAAAAATTGGAAAATTTTTAAGGGACTTTGAAAAAATTTCAACTGGAATTTTAGCCATTTTTTGATGTGAAATTTTAAACATGTGGACATGGATTTTGAAAATTCTAGAGAGAATTTTAAAAGCTTCAACAGAATTTCAACAATTTTGAGAGGGATTTGAAAAGTTTCAATGGGAATGGGAAGAATTGGGACAAAAATTGGAAAATTTTTAAGGGACTTTGAAGAAATTTCAACTGGAATTTTAGCCATTTTTTGACGTGAAATTGTAAACATGTGGACATGGATTTTGAAAATTCTAGAGAGAATTTTAAAAGCTTCAAGAGAATTTCAACAATTTTGAGAGGGATTTGAAAAGTTTCAATGGGAATGGGAAGAATTGGGACAAAAATTGGAAAATTTTTAAGGGACTTTGAAAAAATTTCAACTGGAATTTTAGCCATTTTTTGACGTGAAATTGTAAACATGTGGCCATGGATTTTGAAAATTCTAGAGAGAATTTTAAAAGCTTCAAGAGAATTTCAACAATTTTGAGAGGGATTTGAAAAGTTTCAATGGGAATGGGAAGAATTGGGACAAAAATTGGAAAATTTTTAAGGGACTTTGAAAAAATTTCAACTGGAATTTTAGCCATTTTTTGATGTGAAATTGTAAACATGAGGCCATGGATTTTGAAAATTCTAGAGAGAATTTTAAAAGCTTCAACAGAATTTCAACACTTTTGAGAGGGATTTGAAAAGTTTCAATGGGAATGGGAAGAATTGGGACAAAAATTGGAAAATTTTTAAGGGACTTTGAAAAAATTTCAACTGGAATTTTAGCAATTTTTTGACGTGAAATTGTAAACATGTTGAAGTGGATTTTGAAAATTCTAGAGAGAATTTTAAAAGCTTTAACAGAATTTCAACAATTTTGAGAGGGATTTGAAAAGTTTCAATGGGAATGGGAAGAATTGGGACAAAAATGGGAAAATTTTTAAGGGACTTTGAAAAAATTTCAACTGGAATTTTAGCCATTTTTTGACGTGAAATTGTGAACATGTGGACATGGATTTTGAAAATTCTAGAGAGAATTTTAAAAGCTTCAAGAGAATTTCAACAATTTTGAGAGGGATTTGAAAAGTTTCAATGGGAATGGGAAGAATTGGGACAAAAATTGGAAAATTTTTAAGGGACTTTGAAAAAATTTCAACTGGAATTTTAGCAATTTTTTGACGTGAAATTGTAACATGTTGAAGTGGATTTTGAAAATTCTAGAGAGAATTTTAAAAGCTTCAACAGAATTTCAACACTTTTGAGAGGGATTTGAAAAGTTTCAATGGGAATGGGAAGAATTGGGACAAAATTGGAAAATTTTTAAGGGACTTGGAAAAATTTCAACTGGAATTTTAGCCATTTTTTGACGTGAAATTGTAAACATGTGGCCATGGATTTTGAAAATTCTAGAGAGAATTTTAAAAGCTTCAACAGAATTTCAACACTTTTGAGAGGGATTTGAAAAGTTTCAATGGGAATGGGAAGAATTGGGACAAAAATTGGAAAATTTTTAAGGGACTTTGAAAAAATTTCAACTGGAATTTTAGCCATTTTTTGACGTGAAATTGTAAACATGTGGCCATGGATTTTGAAAATTCTAGAGAGAATTTTAAAAGCTTCAAGAGAATTTCAACAATTTTGAGAGGGATTTGAAAAGTTTCAATGGGAATGGGAAGAATTGGGACAAAAATTGGAAAATTTTTAAGGGACTTTGAAAAAATTTCAACTGGAATTTTAGCCATTTTTTGATGTGAAATTGTAAACATGTGGACATGGATTTTGAAAATTCTAGAGAGAATTTTAAAAGCTTCAACAGAATTTCAACAATTTTGAGAGGGATTTGAAAAGTTTCAATGGGAATGGGAAGAATTGGGACAAAAATTGGAAAATTTTTAAGGGACTTGAAAAAATTTCAACTGGAATTTTAGCCATTTTTTGACGTGAAATTGTAAACATGTGGACATGGATTTTGAAAATTCTAGAGAGAATTTTAAAAGCTTCAACAGAATTTCAACACTTTGAGAGGGATTTGAAAAGTTTCAATGGGAATGGGAAGAATTGGGACAAAAATTGGAAAATTTTAAGGGACTTTGAAAAAATTTCAACTGGAATTTTAGCCATTTTTTGACGTGAAATTGTAAACATGAGGACATGGATTTTGAAAATTCTAGAGAGAATTTTAAAAGCTTTAACAGAATTTCAACACTTTTGAGAGGGATTTGAAAAGTTTCAATGGGAATGGGAAGAATTGGGACAAAAATTGGAAAATTTTTAAGGGACTTTGAAAAAATTTCAGCTGGAATTTTAGCAATTTTTTTACATGAAATTGTAAACATGTGGACATGGATTTTGAAAATTCTAGAGAGAATTTTAAAAGCTTCAAGAGAATTTCAACAATTTTGAGAGGGATTTGAAAAGTTTCAATGGGAATGGGAAGAATTGGGACAAAAATTGGAAAATTTTTAAGGGACTTTGAAAAAATTTCAACTGGAATTTTAGCCATTTTTTGACGTGAAATTGTAAACATGTGGCCATGGATTTTGAAAATTCTAGAGAGAATTTTAAAAGCTTCAACAGAATTTCAACAATTTTGAGAGGGATTTGAAAAGTTTCAATGGGAATGGGAAGAATTGGGACAAAAATTGGAAAATTTTTAAGGGACTTTGAAAAAATTTCAACTGGAATTTTAGCCATTTTTTGATGTGAAATTGTAAACATGAGGCCATGGATTTTGAAAATTCTAGAGAGAATTTTAAAAGCTTCAACAGAATTTCAACACTTTTGAGAGGGATTTGAAAAGTTTCAATGGGAATGGGAAGAATTGGGACAAAAATTGGAAAATTTTTAAGGGACTTTGAAAAAATTTCAACTGGAATTTTAGCAATTTTTTGTCGTGAAATTGTAAACATGTTGAAGTGGATTTTGAAAATTCTAGAGAGAATTTTAAAAGCTTCAACAGAATTTCAACCATTTTGAGAGGGATTTGAAAAGTTTCAATGGGAATGGGAAGAATTGGGACAAAAATTGGAAAATTTTTAAGGGACTTTGAAAAAATTTCAACTGGAATTTTAGCAATTTTTTTATGTGAAATTGTAAACATGTGGACATGGATTTTGAAAATTCTAGAGAGAATTTTAAAGCTTCAAGAGAATTTCAACAATTTTGAGAGGGATTTGAAAAGTTTCAATGGGAATGGAAGAATTGGGACAAAAATTGGAAAATTTTTAAGGGACTTTGAAAAAATTTCAAATGGAATTTTAGCCATTTTTTGACGTGAAATTTTAAACATGTGGACATGGATTTTGAAAATTCTAGAGAGAATTTTAAAAGCTTCAACAGAATTTCAACAATTTTGAGAGGGATTTGAAAAGTTTCAATGGGAATGGGAAGAATTGGGACAAAAATTGGAAAATTTTTAAGGGACTTTGAAAAAATTTCAACTGGAATTTTAGCCATTTTGTTACGTGAAATTGTAAACATGTGGCCATGGATTTTGAAAATTCTAGAGAGAATTTTAAAAGCTTCAAGAGAATTTCAACAATTTTGAGAGGGATTTGAAAAGTTTCAATGGGAATGGGAAGAATTGGGACAAAAATTGGAAAATTTTTAAGGGACTTTGAAAAAATTTCAACTGGAATTTTAGCCATTTTTTGATGTGAAATTGTAAACATGTGGACATGGATTTTGAAAATTCTAGAGAGAATTTTTAAAAGCTTCAACAGAATTTCAACAATTTTGAGAGGGATTTGAAAAGTTTCAATGGGAATGGGAAGAATTGGGACAAAAATGGGAAAATTTTTAAGGGACTTTGAAAAAATTTCAACTGGAATTTTAGCCATTTTTTGACGTGAAATTGTAAACATGTGGCCATGGATTTTGAAAATTCTAGAGAGAATTTTAAAAGCTTCAAGAGAATTTCAACAATTTTGAGAGGGATTTGAAAAGTTTCAATGGGAATGGGAAGAATTGGGACAAAAATTGGAAAATTTTTAAGGGACTTTGAAAAAATTTCAACTGGAATTTTAGCCATTTTTTGACGTGACATTGTAAACATGTGGCCATGGATTTTGAAAATTCTAGAGAGAATTTTAAAAGCTTCAAGAGAATTTCTACACTTTTGAGAGGGATTTGAAAAGTTTCAATGGGAATGGGAAGAATTGGGACAAAAATTGGAAAATTTTTAAGGGACTTTGAAAAAATTTCAACTGGAATTTTAGCCATTTTTTGATGTGAAATTGTAAACATGTGGCCATGGATTTTGAAAATTCTAGAGAGAATTTTAAAAGCTTCAACAGAATTTCAACAATTTTGAGAGGGATTTGAAAAGTTTCAATGGGAATGGGAAGAATTGGGACAAAAATTGGAAAATTTTTAAGGGACTTTGAAAAAATTTCAACTGGAATTTTAGCCATTTTTTGACGTGAAATTGTAAACATGTTGAAGTGAATTTTGAAAATTCTAGAGAGAATTTTAAAAGCTTCAACAGAATTTCAACACTTTTGAGAGGGATTTGAAAAGTTTCAATGGGAATGGGAAGAATTGGGACAAAAATTGGAAAATTTTTAAGGGACTTTGAAAAAATTTCAACTGGAATTTTAGCCATTTTTTGATGTGAAATTGTAAACATGTGGCCATGGATTTTGAAAATTCTAGAGAGAATTTTAAAAGCTTCAACAGAATTTCAACAATTTTGAGAGGGATTTGAAAAGTTTCAATGGGAATGGGAAGAATTGGGACAAAAATGGGAAAATTTTTAAGGGACTTTGAAAAAATTTCAACTGGAATTTTAGCCATTTTTTGACGTGAAATTGTAAACATGTGGACATGGATTTTGAAAATTCTAGAGAGAATTTTAAAAGCTTCAAGAGAATTTCAACAATTTTGAGAGGGATTTGAAAAGTTTCAATGGGAATGGGAAGAATTGGGACAAAAATTGGAAAATTTTTAAGGGACTTTGAAAAAATTTCAAATGGAATTTTAGCCATTTTTTGACATGAAATTTTAAACATGTGGACATGGATTTTGAAAATTCTAGAGAGAATTTTAAAAGCTTCAACAGAAT
Source organism: Streptopelia decaocto (assembly GCF_964273445.1). NCBI lineage: Eukaryota > Metazoa > Chordata > Aves > Columbiformes > Columbidae > Streptopelia > Streptopelia decaocto. The sequence continues at coordinate 75,523 of NW_028116867.1, forward strand.
TTCAACAATTTTGAGAGGGATTTGAAAAGTTTCAATGGGAATGGGAAGAATTGGGACAAAAATTGGAAAATTTTTAAGGGACTTTGAAAAAATTTCAACTGGAATTTTAGCCATTTTGTTACGTGAAATTGTAAACATGTGGCCATGGATTTTGAAAATTCTAGAGAGAATTTTAAAAGCTTCAAGAGAATTTCAACAATTTTGAGAGGGATTTGAAAAGTTTCAATGGGAATGGGAAGAATTGGGACAAAAATTGGAAAATTTTTAAGGGACTTTGAAAAAATTTCAACTGGAATTTTAGCCATTTTTTGACGTGAAATTGTAAACATGTGGACATGGATTTTGAAAATTCTAGAGAGAATTTTAAAAGCTTCAACAGAATTTCAACACTTTTGAGAGGGATTTGAAAAGTTTCAATGGGAATGGGAAGAATTGGGACAAAAATTGGAAAATTTTTAAGGGACTTTGAAAAAATTTCAACTGGAATTTTAGCCATTTTTTGACGTGAAATTGTAAACATGTGGCCATGGATTTTGAAAATTCTAGAGAGAATTTAAAAGCTTCAAGAGAATTTCAACAATTTTGAGAGGGATTTGAAAAGTTTCAATGGGAATGGGAAGAATTGGGACAAAAATTGGAAAATTTTTAAGGGACTTTGAAAAAATTTCAACTGGAATTTTAGCCATTTTTTGACGTGAAATTGTAAACATGTTGAAGTGAATTTTGAAAATTCTAGAGAGAATTTTAAAAGCTTCAACAGAATTTCAACACTTTTGAGAGGGATTTGAAAAGTTTCAATGGGAATGGGAAGAATTGGGACAAAAATTGGAAAATTTTTAAGGGACTTTGAAAAAATTTCAACTGGAATTTTAGCCATTTTTTGACGTGAAATTGTAAACATGTTGAAGTGGATTTTGAAAATTCTAGAGAGAATTTTAAAAGCTTCAAGAGAATTTCAACAATTTTGAGAGGGATTTGAAAAGTTTCAATGGGAATGGGAAGAATTGGGACAAAAATGGGAAAATTTTTAAGGGACTTTGAAAAAATTTCAACTGGAATTTTAGCCATTTTTTGACGTGAAATTGTAAACATGTGGACATGGATTTTGAAAATTCTAGAGAGAATTTTAAAAGCTTCAACAGAATTTCAACACTTTTGAGAGGGATTTGAAAAGTTTCAATGGGAATGGGAAGAATTGGGACAAAAATTGGAAAATTTTTAAGGGACTTTGAAAAATTTCAAATGGAATTTTAGCCATTTTTTTAAGTGAAATTGTAAACATGTGGCCATGGATTTTGAAAATTCTAGAGAGAATTTTAAAAGCTTCAAGAGAATTTCAACAATTTTGAGAGGGATTTGAAAAGTTTCAATGGGAATGGGAAGAATTGGGACAAAAATTGGAAAATTTTTAAGGGACTTTGAAAATATTTCAACTGGAATTTTAGCCATTTTTTGACGTGAAATTGTAAACATGTGGCCATGGATTTTGAAAATTCTAGAGAGAATTTTAAAAGCTTCAACAGAATTTCAACAATTTTGAGAGGGATTTGAAAAGTTTCAATGGGAATGGGAAGAATTGGGACAAAAATTGGAAAATTTTTAAGGGACTTTGAAAAAATTTCAACTGGAATTTTAGCCATTTTTTGATGTGAAATTGTAAACATGAGGCCATGGATTTTGAAAATTCTAGAGAGAATTTTAAAAGCTTCAACAGAATTTCAACACTTTTGAGAGGGATTTGAAAAGTTTCAATGGGAATGGGAAGAATTGGGACAAAAATTGGAAAATTTTTAAGGGACTTTGAAAAAATTTCAACTGGAATTTTAGCAATTTTTTGACGTGAAATTGTAAACATGTTGAAGTGGATTTTGAAAATTCTAGAGAGAATTTAAAAGCTTCAACAGAATTTCAACCATTTTGAGAGGGATTTGAAAAGTTTCAATGGGAATGGGAAGAATTGGGACAAAAATTGGAAAATTTTTAAGGGACTTTGAAAAAATTTCAACTGAAATTTTAGCCATTTTTTTATGTGAAATTGTAAACATGTGGACATGGATTTTGAAAATTCTAGAGAGAATTTTAAAAGCTTCAAGAGAATTTCAACAATTTTGAGAGGGATTTGAAAAGTTTCAATGGGAATGGGAAGAATTGGGACAAAAATTGGAAAATTTTTAAGGGACTTTGAAAAAATTTCAAATGGAATTTTAGCCATTTTTTGACGTGAAATTTTAAACATGTGGACATGGATTTTGAAAATTCTAGAGAGAATTTTAAAAGCTTCAACAGAATTTCAACAATTTTGAGAGGGATTTGAAAAGTTTCAATGGGAATGGGAAGAATTGGGACAAATATTGGAAAATTTTTAAGGGACTTTGAAAAAATTTCAACTGGAATTTTAGCCATTTTTTGACGTGAAATTGTAAACATGTTGAAGTGGATTTTGAAAATTCTAGAGAGAATTTTAAAAGCTTCAAGAGAATTTCAACAATTTTGAGAGGGATTTGAAAAGTTTCAATGGGAATGGGAAGAATTGGGACAAAAATTGGAAAATTTTTAAGGGACTTTGAAAAAATTTCAACTGGAATTTTAGCCATTTTTTGACGTGAAATTGTAAACATGTGGACATGGATTTTGAAAATTCTAGAGAGAATTTTAAAAGCTTCAACAGAATTTCAACAATTTTGAGAGGGATTTGAAAAGTTTCAATGGGAATGGGAAGAATTGGGACAAAAATGGGAAAATTTTTAAGGGACTTTGAAAAAATTTCAACTGGAATTTTAGCCATTTTTTGACGTGAAATTGTAAACATGTGGAAGTGGATTTTGAAAATTCTAGAGAGAATTTTAAAAGCTTCAAGAGAATTTCAACAATTTTGAGAGGGATTTGAAAAGTTTCAATGGGAATGGGAAGAATTGGGACAAAAATTGGAAAATTTTTAAGGGACTTTGAAAAAATTTCAACTGGAATTTTAGCCATTTTTTGACGTGAAATTGTAAACATGTGGCCATGGATTTTGAAAATTCTAGTGAGAATTTTAAAAGCTTCAAGAGAATTTCTACAATTTTGAGAGGGATTTGAAAAGTTTCAATGGGAATGGGAAGAATTGGGACAAAAATCGGAAAATTTTTAAGGGACTTTGAAAAAATTTCAACTGGAATTTTAGCCATTTTTTGATGTGAAATTGTAAACATGTGGCCATGGATTTTGAAAATTCTAGAGAGAATTTTAAAAGCTTCAACAGAATTTCAACAATTTTGAGAGGGATTTGAAAAGTTTCAATGGGAATGGGAAGAATTGGGACAAAAATTGGAAAATTTTTAAGGGACTTTGAAAAAATTTCAACTGGAATTTTAGCCATTTTTTGACGTGAAATTGTAAACATGTTGAAGTGAATTTTGAAAATTCTAGAGAGAATTTTAAAAGCTTCAACAGAATTTCAACACTTTTGAGAGGGATTTGAAAAGTTTCAATGGGAATGGGAAGAATTGGGACAAAAATTGGAAAATTTTTAAGGGACTTTGAAAAAATTTCAACTGGAATTTTAGCCATTTTTTGATGTGAAATTGTAAACATGTGGCCATGGATTTTGAAAATTCTAGAGAGAATTTTAAAAGCTTCAACAGAATTTCAACAATTTTGAGAGGGATTTGAAAAGTTTCAATGGGAATGGGAAGAATTGGGACAAAAATGGGAAAATTTTTAAGGGACTTTGAAAAAATTTCAACTGGAATTTTAGCCATTTTTTGACGTGAAATTGTAAACATGTGGACATGGATTTTGAAAATTCTAGAGAGAATTTTAAAAGCTTCAACAGAATTTCAACACTTTTGAGAGGGATTTGAAAAGTTTCAATGGGAATGGGAAGAATTGGGACAAAAATTGGAAAATTTTTAAGGGACTTTGAAAAAATTTCAACTGGAATTTTAGCCATTTTTTGACGTGAAATTGTAAACATGTGGCCATGGATTTTGAAAATTCTAGAGAGAATTTTAAAAGCTTCAAGAGAATTTCAACAATTTTGAGAGGGATTTGAAAAGTTTCAATGGGAATGGGAAGAATTGGGACAAAAATTGGAAAATTTTTAAGGGACTTTGAAAAAATTTCAACTGGAATTTTAGCCATTTTTTGACGTGAAATTGTAAACATGTTGAAGTGAATTTTGAAAATTCTAGAGAGAATTTTAAAAGCTTCAACAGAATTTCAACAATTTTGAGAGGGATTTGAAAAGTTTCAATGGGAATGGGAAGAATTGGGACAAAAATTGGAAAATTTTTAAGGGACTTTGAAAAAATTTCAACTGGAATTTTAGCCATTTTTTGATGTGAAATTGTAAAGATGTGGACATGGATTTTGAAAATTCTAGAGAGAATTTTTAAAGCTTTAACAGAATTTCAACAATTTTGAGAGGGATTTGAGAAGTTTCAATGGGAATGGGAAGAATTGGGACAAAAATTGGAAAATTTTTAAGGGACTTTGAAAAAATTTCAACTGGAATTTTAGCATTTTTTTTACGTGAAATTGTAAACATGTGGCCATGGATTTTGAAAATTCTAGAGAGAATTTTAAAAGCTTCAAGAGAATTTCTACAATTTTGAGAGGGATTTGAAAAGTTTCAATGGGAATGGGAAGAATTGGGACAAAAATTGGAAAATTTTTAAGGGACTTTGAAAAAATTTCAACTGGAATTTTAGCCATTTTTTTACGTGAAATTGTAAACATGTGGACATGGATTTTGAAAATTCTAGAGAGAATTTTAAAAGCTTCAACAGAATTTCAACAATTTTGAGAGGGATTTGAAAAGTTTCAATGGGAATGGGAAGAATTGAGACAAAAATTGGAAAATTTTTAAGGGACTTTGAAAAAATTTCAACTGGAATTTTAGCAATTTTTTTACGTGAAATTGTAAACATGTGGACATGGATTTTGAAAATTCTAGAGAGAATTTTAAAAGCTTCAAGAGAATTTCAACAATTTTGAGAGGGATTTGAAAAGTTTCAATGAAAATGGGAAGAATTGGGACAAAAATTGGAAAATTTTTAAGGGACTTTGAAAAAATTTCAACTGGAATTTTAGCCATTTTTTGACATGAAATTGTAAACATGTGGCCATGGATTTTGAAAATTCTAGAGAGAATTTTAAAAGCTTCAACAGAATTTAACAATTTTGAGAGGGATTTGAAAAGTTTCAATGGGAATGGGAAGAATTGGGACAAAAATTGGAAAATTTTTCAGGGACTTTGAAAAAATTTCAACTGGAATTTTAGCCATTTTTTACGTGAAATTGTAAACATGTGGACATGGATTTTGAAAATTCTAGAGAGAATTTTAAAAGCTTCAACAGAATTTCAACAATTTTGAGAGGGATTTGAAAAGTTTCAATGGGAATGGGAAGAATTGGGACAAAAATTGGAAAATTTTTAAGGGACTTTGAAAAAATTTCAAATGGAATTTTAGCCATTTTTTTAAGTGAAATTGTAAACATGTGGCCATGGATTTTGAAAATTCTAGAGAGAATTTTAAAAGCTTCAACAGAATTTCAACACTTTTGAGAGGGATTTGAAAAGTTTCAATGGGAATGGGAAGAATTGGGACAAAAATTGGAAAATTTTTAAGGGACTTTGAAAAAATTTCAACTGGAATTTTAGCAATTTTTTTACGTGAAATTGTAAACATGTGGACATGGATTTTGAAAATTCTAGAGAGAATTTTAAAAGCTTCAACAGAATTTCAACAATTTTGAGAGGGATTTGAAAAGTTTCAATGGGAATGGGAAGAATTGGGACAAAAATTGGAAAATTTTTAAGGGACTTTGAAAAAATTTCAACTGGAATTTTAGCCATTTTTTGACGTGAAATTGTAAACATGTGGACATGGATTTTGAAAATTCTAGAGAGAATTTTAAAAGCTTTAACAGAATTTCTACAATTTTGAGAGGGATTTGAAAAGTTTCAATGGGAATGGGAAGAATTGGGACAAAAATTGGAAAATTTTTAAGGGACTTTGAAAAAATTTCAACTGGAATTTTAGCATTTTTTTTACGTGAAATTGTAAACATGTGGCCATGGATTTTGAAAATTCTAGAGAGAATTTTAAAAGCTTTAACAGAATTTCAACAATTTTGAGAGGGATTTGAAAAGATTCAATGGGAATGGGAAGAATTGGGACAAAAATTGGAAAATTTTTAAGGGACTTTGAAAAAATTTCAACTGGAATTTTAGCCATTTTTTAATGTGAAATTGTAAACATGTGGCCATGGATTTTGAAAATTCTAGAGAGAATTTTAAAAGCTTCAAGAGAATTTCAACAATTTTGAGAGGGATTTGAAAAGTTTCAATGGGAATGGGAAGAATTGGGACAAAAATTGGAAAATTTTTAGGGGACTTTGAAAAAATTTCAACTGGAATTTTAGCAATTTTTTTACGTGAAATTGTAAACATGTGGCCATGGATTTTGAAAATTCTAGAGAGAATTTTAAAAGCTTCAACAGAATTTCAACAATTTGGAGAGGGATTTGAAAAGTTTCAATGGGAATAGGAAGAATTGGGACAAAAATTGGAAAATTTTTAAGGGACTTTGAAAAAATTTCAACTGGAATTTTAGCATTTTTTTTACGTGAAATTGTAAACATGTGGACATGGATTTTGAAAATTCTAGAGAGAATTTTAAAAGCTTCAAGAGAATTTCAACAATTTTGAGAGGGATTTGAAAAGTTTCAATGGGAATGGGAAGAATTGGGACAAAAATTGGAAAATTTTTAAGGGACTTGGAAAAATTTCAACTGGAATTTTAGCCATTTTTTGACGTGAAATTGTAAACATGTGGACATGGATTTTGAAAATTCTAGAGAGAATTTTAAAAGCTTCAACAGAATTTCAACACTTTTGAGAGGGATTTGAAAAGTTTCAATGGGAATGGGAAGAATTGGGACAAAAATTGGAAAATTTTTAAGGGACTTTGAAAAAATTTCAACTGGAATTTTAGCCATTTTTTGATGTGAAATTGTAAACATGTGGCCATGGATTTTGAAAATTCTAGAGAGAATTTTAAAAGCTTCAAGAGAATTTCAACAATTTTGAGAGGGATTTGAAAAGTTTCAATGGGAATGGGAAGAATTGGGACAAAAATTGGAAAATTTTTAAGGGACTTTGAAAAAATTTCAACTGGAATTTTAGCAATTTTTTGACGTGAAATTGTAAACATGTGGACATGGATTTTGAAAATTCTAGAGAGAATTTTAAAAGCTTCAACAGAATTTCAACAATTTGGAGAGGGATTTGAAAAGTTTCAATGGGAATGGGAAGAATTGGGACAAAAATTGGAAAATTTTTAAGGGACTTTGAAAAAATTTCAACTGGAATTTTAGCAATTTTTTGACGTGAAATTGTAAACATGTGGACATGGATTTTGAAAATTCTAGAGAGAATTTTAAAAGCTTTAACAGAATTTCTACAATTTTGAGAGGGATTTGAAAAGTTTCAATGGGAATGGGAAGAATTGGGACAAAAATTGGAAAATTTTTAAGGGACTTTGAAAAAATTTCAACTGGAATTTTAGCATTTTTTTTACGTGAAATTGTAAACATGTGGCCATGGATTTTGAAAATTCTAGAGAGAATTTTAAAAGCTTTAACAGAATTTCAACAATTTTGAGAGGGATTTGAAAAGATTCAATGGGAATGGGAAGAATTGGGACAAAAATTGGAAAATTTTTAAGGGACTTTGAAAAAATTTCAACTGGAATTTTAGCCATTTTTTTACGTGAAATTGTAAACATGTGGACATGGATTTTGAAAATTCTAGAGAGAATTTTAAAAGCTTCAACAGAATTTCAACAATTTTGAGAGGGATTTGAAAAGTTTCAATGGGAATGGGAAGAATTGAGACAAAAATTGGAAAATTTTTAAGGGACTTTGAAAAAATTTCAACTGGAATTTTAGCAATTTTTTTACGTGAAATTGTAAACATGTGGACATGGATTTTGAAAATTCTAGAGAGAATTTTAAAAGCTTCAAGAGAATTTCAACAATTTTGAGAGGGATTTGAAAAGTTTCAATGGGAATGGGAAGAATTGGGACAAAAATTGGAAAATTTTTAAGGGACTTTGAAAAAATTTCAACTGGAATTTTAGCCATTTTTTGACATGAAATTGTAAACATGTGGCCATGGATTTTGAAAATTCTAGAGAGAATTTTAAAAGCTTCAACAGAATTTAACAATTTTGAGAGGGATTTGAAAAGTTTCAATGGGAATGGGAAGAATTGGGACAAAAATTGGAAAATTTTTCAGGGACTTTGAAAAAATTTCAACTGGAATTTTAGCCATTTTTTACGTGAAATTGTAAACATGTGGCCATGGATTTTGAAAATTCTAGAGAGAATTTTAAAAGCTTCAACAGAATTTCAACACTTTTGAGAGGGATTTGAAAAGTTTCAATGGGAATGGGAAGAATTGGGACAAAAATTGGAAAATTTTTAAGGGACTTTGAAAAAATTTCAAATGGAATTTTAGCCATTTTTTTAAGTGAAATTGTAAACATGTGGCCATGGATTTTGAAAATTCTAGAGAGAATTTTAAAAGCTTCAACAGAATTTCAACAATTTTGAGAGGGATTTGAAAAGTTTCAATGGGAATGGGAAGAATTGGGACAAAAATTGGAAAATTTTTAAGGGACTTTGAAAAAATTTCAACTGGAATTTTAGCAATTTTTTTACGTGAAATTGTAAACATGTGGACATGGATTTTGAAAATTCTAGAGAGAATTTTAAAAGCTTCAACAGAATTTCAACAATTTTGAGAGGGATTTGAAAAGTTTCAATGGGAATGGGAAGAATTGGGACAAAAATTGGAAAATTTTTAAGGGACTTTGAAAAAATTTCAACTGGAATTTTAGCCATTTTTTGACGTGAAATTGTAAACATGTGGCCATGGATTTTGAAAATTCTAGAGAGAATTTTAAAAGCTTCAAGAGAATTTCAACAATTTTGAGAGGGATTTGAAAAGTTTCAATGGGAATGGGAAGAATTGGGACAAAAATTGGAAAATTTTTAAGGGACTTTGAAAAAATTTCAACTGGAATTTTAGCATTTTTTTTACGTGAAATTGTAAACATGTGGACATGGATTTTGAAAATTCTAGAGAGAATTTTAAAAGCTTCAAGAGAATTTCAACACTTTTGAGAGGGATTTGAAAAGTTTCAATGGGAATGGGAAGAATTGGGACAAAAATTGGAAAATTTTTAGGGGACTTTGAAAAAATTTCAACTGGAATTTTAGCCATTTTTTTACGTGAAATTGTAAACATGTGGCCATGGATTTTGAAAATTCTAGAGAGAATTTTAAAAGCTTCAACAGAATTTCAACACTTTTGAGAGGGATTTGAAAAGTTTCAATGGGAATGGGAAGAATTGGGACAAAAATGGGAAAATTTTTCAGGGACTTTGAAAAAATTTCAACTGGAATTTTAGCCATTTTTTACGTGAAATTGTAAACATGTGGACATGGATTTTGAAAATTCTAGAGAGAATTTTAAAAGCTTCAACAGAATTTCAACAATTTTGAGAGGGATTTGAAAAGTTTCAATGGGAATGGGAAGAATTGGGACAAAAATGGGAAAATTTTTAAGGGACTTTGAAAAAATTTCAAATGGAATTTTAGCCATTTTTTTAAGTGAAATTGTAAACATGTGGCCATGGATTTTGAAAATTCTAGAGAGAATTTTAAAAGCTTCAACAGAATTTCAACAATTTTGAGAGGGATTTGAAAAGTTTCAATGGGAATGGGAAGAATTGGGACAAAAATTGGAAAATTTTTAAGGGACTTTGAAAAAATTTCAACTGGAATTTTAGCCATTTTTTTACGTGAAATTGTAAACATGTGGACATGGATTTTGAAAATTCTAGAGAGAATTTTAAAAGCTTCAACAGAATTTCAACAATTTTGAGAGGGATTTGAAAAGTTTCAATGGGAATGGGAAGAATTGGGACAAAAATTGGAAAATTTTTAAGGGACTTTGAAAAAATTTCAACTGGAATTTTAGCCATTTTTTGACGTGAAATTGTAAACATGTGGACATGGATTTTGAAAATTCTAGAGAGAATTTTAAAAGCTTTAACAGAATTTCTACAATTTTGAGAGGGATTTGAAAAGTTTCAATGGGAATGGGAAGAATTGGGACAAAAATTGGAAAATTTTTAAGGGACTTTGAAAAAATTTCAACTGGAATTTTAGCATTTTTTTTACGTGAAATTGTAAACATGTGGACATGGATTTTGAAAATTCTAGAGAGAATTTTAAAAGCTTCAAGAGAATTTCAACAATTTTGAGAGGGATTTGAAAAGTTTCAATGGGAATGGGAAGAATTGGGACAAAAATTGGAAAATTTTTAAGGGACTTTGAAAAAATTTCAACTGGAATTTTAGCCATTTTTTAAGTGAAATTGTAAACATGTGGCCATGGATTTTGAAAATTCTAGAGAGAATTTTAAAAGCTTCAAGAGAATTTCAACACTTTTGAGAGGGATTTGAAAAGTTTCAATGGGAATGGGAAGTATTGGGACAAAAATTGGAAAATTTTTAAGGGACTTTGAAAAAATTTCAACTGGAATTTTAGCCATTTTTTGACGTGAAATTGTAAACATGTGGCCATGGATTTTGAAAATTCTAGAGAGAATTTTAAAAGCTTTAACAGAATTTCAACAATTTTGAGAGGGATTTGAAAAGATTCAATGGGAATGGGAAGAATTGGGACAAAAATTGGAAAATTTTTAAGGGACTTTGAAAAAATTTCAACTGGAATTTTAGCCATTTTTTTATGTGAAATTGTAAACATGTGGCCATGGATTTTGAAAATTCTAGAGAGAATTTTAAAAGCTTCAAGAGAATTTCAACAATTTTGAGAGGGATTTGAAAAGTTTCAATGGGAATGGGAAGAATTGGGACAAAAATTGGAAAATTTTTAGGGGACTTTGAAAAAATTTCAACTGGAATTTTAGCAATTTTTTTACGTGAAATTGTAAACATGTGGCCATGGATTTTGAAAATTCTAGAGAGAATTTTAAAAGCTTCAACAGAATTTCAACAATTTGGAGAGGGATTTGAAAAGTTTCAATGGGAATAGGAAGAATTGGGACAAAAATTGGAAAATTTTTAAGGGACTTTGAAAAAATTTCAACTGGAATTTTAGCATTTTTTTTACGTGAAATTGTAAACATGTGGACATGGATTTTGAAAATTCTAGAGAGAATTTTAAAAGCTTCAAGAGAATTTCAACAATTTTGAGAGGGATTTGAAAAGTTTCAATGGGAATGGGAAGAATTGGGACAAAAATTGGAAAATTTTTAAGGGACTTGGAAAAATTTCAACTGGAATTTTAGCCATTTTTTGACGTGAAATTGTAAACATGTGGCCATGGATTTTGAAAATTCTAGAGAGAATTTTAAAAGCTTCAACAGAATTTCAACACTTTTGAGAGGGATTTGAAAAGTTTCAATGGGAATGGGAAGAATTGGGACAAAAATTGGAAAATTTTTAAGGGACTTTGAAAAAATTTCAACTGGAATTTTAGCCATTTTTTGACGTGAAATTGTAAACATGTGGCCATGGATTTTGAAAATTCTAGAGAGAATTTTAAAAGCTTCAAGAGAATTTCAACAATTTTGAGAGGGATTTGAAAAGTTTCAATGGGAATGGGAAGAATTGGGACAAAAATTGGAAAATTTTTAAGGGACTTTGAAAAAATTTCAACTGGAATTTTAGCCATTTTTTGACGTGAAATTGTAAACATGTGGACATGGATTTTGAAAATTCTAGAGAGAATTTTAAAAGCTTCAACAGAATTTCAACAATTTTGAGAGGGATTTGAAAAGTTTCAATGGGAATGGGAAGAATTGGGACAAAAATGGGAAAATTTTTAAGGGACTTTGAAAAAATTTCAACTGGAATTTTAGCCATTTTTTGACGTGAAATTGTAAACATGTGGACATGGATTTTGAAAATTCTAGAGAGAATTTTAAAAGCTTCAACAGAATTTCAACACTTTTGAGAGGGATTTGAAAAGTTTCAATGGGAATGGGAAGAATTGGGACAAAAATTGGAAAATTTTTAAGGGACTTTGAAAAAATTTCAACTGGAATTTTAGCCATTTTTTGACGTGAAATTGTAAACATGAGGACATGGATTTTGAAAATTCTAGAGAGAATTTTAAAAGCTTTAACAGAATTTCAACACTTTTGAGAGGGATTTGAAAAGTTTCAATGGGAATGGGAAGAATTGGGACAAAAATTGGAAAATTTTTAAGGGACTTTGAAAAAATTTCAACTGGAATTTTAGCCATTTTTTGATGTGAAATTTTAAACATGTGGACATGGATTTTGAAAATTCTAGAGAGAATTTTAAAAGCTTCAACAGAATTTCAACAATTTTGAGAGGGATTTGAAAAGTTTCAATGGGAATGGGAAGAATTGGGACAAAAATGGGAAAATTTTAAAGGGACTTTGAAAAAATTTCAACTGGAATTTTAGCCATTTTTTGACGTGAAATTGTAAACATGTGGCCATGGATTTTGAAAATTCTAGAGAGAATTTTAAAAGCTTCAACAGAATTTCAACAATTTTGAGAGGGATTTGAAAAGTTTCAATGGGAATGGGAAGAATTGGGACAAAAATTGGAAAATTTTTAAGGGACTTTGAAAAAATTTCAACTGGAATTTTAGCCATTTTTTGATGTGAAATTGTAAACATGAGGCCATGGATTTTGAAAATTCTAGAGAGAATTTTAAAAGCTTCAACAGAATTTCAACACTTTTGAGAGGGATTTGAAAAGTTTCAATGGGAATGGGAAGAATTGGGACAAAAATTGGAAAATTTTTAAGGGACTTTGAAAAAATTTCAACTGGAATTTTAGCAATTTTTTGTCGTGAAATTGTAAACATGTTGAAGTGGATTTTGAAAATTCTAGAGAGAATTTTAAAAGCTTCAACAGAATTTCAACCATTTTGAGAGGGATTTGAAAAGTTTCAATGGGAATGGGAAGAATTGGGACAAAAATTGGAAAATTTTTAAGGGACTTTGAAAAAATTTCAACTGGAATTTTAGCAATTTTTTTATGTGAAATTGTAAACATGTGGACATGGATTTTGAAAATTCTAGAGAGAATTTTAAAAGCTTCAAGAGAATTTCAACAATTTTGAGAGGGATTTGAAAAGTTTCAATGGGAATGGGAAGAATTGGGACAAAAATTGGAAAATTTTTAAGGGACTTTGAAAAAATTTCAAATGGAATTTTAGCCATTTTTTGACGTGAAATTGTAAACATGTGGCCATGGATTTTGAAAATTCTAGAGAGAATTTTAAAAGCTTCAAGAGAATTTCAACAATTTTGAGAGGGATTTGAAAAGTTTCAATGGGAATGGGAAGAATTGGGACAAAAATTGGAAAATTTTTAAGGGACTTTGAAAAAATTTCAACTGGAATTTTAGCCATTTTGTTACGTGAAATTGTAAACATGTGGCCATGGATTTTGAAAATTCTAGAGAGAATTTTAAAAGCTTCAAGAGAATTTCAACAATTTTGAGAGGGATTTGAAAAGTTTCAATGGGAATGGGAAGAATTGGGACAAAAATGGGAAAATTTTTAAGGGACTTTGAAAAAATTTCAACTGGAATTTTAGCCATTTTTTGACGTGAAATTGTAAACATGTGGACATGGATTTTGAAAATTCTAGAGAGAATTTTAAAAGCTTCAACAGAATTTCAACAATTTTGAGAGGGATTTGAAAAGTTTCAATGGGAATGGGAAGAATTGGGACAAAAATGGGAAAATATTTAAGGGACTTTGAAAAAATTTCAACTGGAATTTTAGCCATTTTTTGACGTGAAATTGTAAACATGTGGCCATGGATTTTGAAAATTCTAGAGAGAATTTTAAAAGCTTCAAGAGAATTTCTACACTTTTGAGAGGGATTTGAAAAGTTTCAATGGGAATGGGAAGAATTGGGACAAAAATTGGAAAATTTTTAAGGGACTTTGAAAAAATTTCAACTGGAATTTTAGCCATTTTTTGATGTGAAATTGTAAACATGTGGCCATGGATTTTGAAAATTCTAGAGAGAATTTTAAAAGCTTCAAGAGAATTTCAACAATTTTGAGAGGGATTTGAAAAGTTTCAATGGGAATGGGAAGAATTGGGACAAAAATTGGAAAATTTTTAAGGGACTTTGAAAAAATTTCAACTGGAATTTTAGCCATTTTTTGACGTGAAATTGTAAACATGTGGACATGGATTTTGAAAATTCTAGAGAGAATTTTAAAAGCTTCAACAGAATTTCAACACTTTTGAGAGGGATTTGAAAAGTTTCAATGGGAATGGGAAGAATTGGGACAAAAATTGGAAAATTTTTAAGGGACTTTGAAAAAATTTCAACTGGAATTTTAGCCATTTTTTTAAGTGAAATTGTAAACATGTGGCCATGGATTTTGAAAATTCTAGAGAGAATTTTAAAAGCTTCAACAGAATTTCAACACTTTTGAGAGGGATTTGAAAAGTTTCAATGGGAATGGGAAGAATTGGGACAAAAATGGGAAAATTTTTAAGGGACTTTGAAAAAATTTCAACTGGAATTTTAGCCATTTTTTGACGTGAAATTGTAAACATGTGGCCATGGATTTTGAAAATTCTAGAGAGAATTTTAAAAGCTTCAAGAGAATGTCAACAATTTTGAGAGGGATTTGAAAAGTTTCAATGGGAATGGGAAGAATTGGGACAAAAATTGGAAAATTTTTAAGGGACTTTGAAAAAATTTCAACTGGAATTTTAGCCATTTTTTGACGTGAAATTGTATACATGTTGAAGTGGATTTTGAAAATTCTAGAGAGAATTTTAAAAGCTTCAACAGAATTTCAACACTTTTGAGAGGGATTTGAAAAGTTTCAATGGGAATGGGAAGAATTGGGACAAAAATTGGAAAATTTTTAAGGGACTTTGAAAAAATTTCAACTGGAATTTTAGCCATTTTTTGATGTGAAATTGTAAACATGTGGCCATGGATTTTGAAAATTCTAGAGAGAATTTTAAAAGCTTCAACAGAATTTCAACAATTTTGAGAGGGATTTGAAAAGTTTCAATGGGAATGGGAAGAATTGGGACAAAAATGGGAAAATTTTTAAGGGACTTTGAAAAAATTTCAACTGGAATTTTAGCCATTTTTTGACGTGAAATTGTAAACATGTGGACATGGATTTTGAAAATTCTAGAGAGAATTTTAAAAGCTTCAACAGAATTTCAACAATTTTGAGAGGGATTTGAAAAGTTTCAATGGGAATGGGAAGAATTGGGACAAAAATTGGAAAATTTTTAAGGGACTTTGAAAAAATTTCAACTGGAATTTTAGCAATTTTTTGTCGTGAAATTGTAAACATGTTGAAGTGGATTTTGAAAATTCTAGAGAGAATTTTAAAAGCTTCAACAGAATTTCAACCATTTTGAGAGGGATTTGAAAAGTTTCAATGGGAATGGGAAGAATTGGGACAAAAATTGGAAAATTTTTAAGGGACTTTGAAAAAATTTCAACTGGAATTTTAGCAATTTTTTTATGTGAAATTGTAAACATGTGGACATGGATTTTGAAAATTCTAGAGAGAATTTTAAAAGCTTCAAGAGAATTTCAACAATTTTGAGAGGGATTTGAAAAGTTTCAATGGGAATGGGAAGAATTGGGACAAAAATTGGAAAATTTTTAAGGGACTTTGAAAAAATTTCAAATGGAATTTTAGCCATTTTTTGACATGAAATTTTAAACATGTGGACATGGATTTTGAAAATTCTAGAGAGAATTTTAAAAGCTTCAACAGAATTTCAACAATTTTGAGAGGGATTTGAAAAGTTTCAATGGGAATGGGAAGAATTGGGACAAAAATTGGAAAATTTTTAAGGGACTTTGAAAAAATTTCAACTGGAATTTTAGCCATTTTGTTACGTGAAATTGTAAACATGTGGCCATGGATTTTGAAAATTCTAGAGAGAATTTTAAAAGCTTCAAGAGAATTTCAACAATTTTGAGAGGGATTTGAAAAGTTTCAATGGGAATGGGAAGAATTGGGACAAAAATTGGAAAATTTTTAAGGGACTTTGAAAAAATTTCAACTGGAATTTTAGCCATTTTTTGACGTGAAATTGTAAACATGTGGACATGGATTTTGAAAATTCTAGAGAGAATTTTAAAAGCTTCAACAGAATTTCAACAATTTTGAGAGGGATTTGAAAAGTTTCAATGGGAATGGGAAGAATTGGGACAAAAATGGGAAAATATTTAAGGGACTTTGAAAAAATTTCAACTGGAATTTTAGCCATTTTTTGACGTGAAATTGTAAACATGTGGCCATGGATTTTGAAAATTCTAGAGAGAATTTTAAAAGCTTCAAGAGAATTTCAACAATTTTGAGAGGGATTTGAAAAGTTTCAATGGGAATGGGAAGAATTGGGACAAAAATGGGAAAATTTTTAAGGGACTTTGAAAAAATTTCAACTGGAATTTTAGCCATTTTTTGACGTGAAATTGTAAACATGTGGCCATGGATTTTGAAAATTCTAGAGAGAATTTTAAAAGCTTCAAGAGAATTTCTACACTTTTGAGAGGGATTTGAAAAGTTTCAATGGGAATGGGAAGAATTGGGACAAAAATTGGAAAATTTTTAAGGGACTTTGAAAAAATTTCAACTGGAATTTTAGCCATTTTTTGATGTGAAATTGTAAACATGTGGCCATGGATTTTGAAAATTCTAGAGAGAATTTTAAAAGCTTCAACAGAATTTCAACAATTTTGAGAGGGATTTGAAAAGTTTCAATGGGAATGGGAAGAATTGGGACAAAAATTGGAAAATTTTTAAGGGACTTTGAAAAAATTTCAACTGGAATTTTAGCCATTTTTTGACGTGAAATTGTAAACATGTGGCCATGGATTTGAAAATTCTAGAGAGAATTTTAAAAGCTTCAAGAGAATGTCAACAATTTTGAGAGGGATTTGAAAAGTTTCAATGGGAATGGGAAGAATTGGGACAAAAATTGGAAAATTTTTAAGGGACTTTGAAAAAATTTCAACTGGAATTTTAGCCATTTTTTGACGTGAAATTGTAAACATGTTGAAGTGAATTTTGAAAATTCTAGAGAGAATTTTAAAAGCTTCAACAGAATTTCAACACTTTTGAGAGGGATTTGAAAAGTTTCAATGGGAATGGGAAGAATTGGGACAAAAATTGGAAAATTTTTAAGGGACTTTGAAAAAATTTCAACTGGAATTTTAGCCATTTTTGATGTGAAATTGTAAACATGTGGCCATGGATTTTGAAATTCTAGAGAGAATTTTAAAAGCTTCAACAGAATTTCAACAATTTTGAGAGGGATTTGAAAAGTTTCAATGGGAATGGGAAGAATTGGGACAAAAATGGGAAAATTTTTAAGGGACTTTGAAAAAATTTCAACTGGAATTTTAGCCATTTTTTGACGTGAAATTGTAAACATGTGGACATGGATTTTGAAAATTCTAGAGAGAATTTTAAAAGCTTCAACAGAATTTCAACACTTTTGAGAGGGATTTGAAAAGTTTCAATGGGAATGGGAAGAATTGGGACAAAAATTGGAAAATTTTTAAGGGACTTTGAAAAAATTTCAACTGGAATTTTAGCCATTTTTTGACGTGAAATTGTAAACATGTGGCCATGGATTTTGAAAATTCTAGAGAGAATTTTAAAAGCTTCAAGAGAATTTCAACAATTTTGAGAGGGATTTGAAAAGTTTCAATGGGAATGGGAAGAATTGGGACAAAAATTGGAAAATTTTTAAGGGACTTTGAAAATATTTCAACTGGAATTTTAGCCATTTTTTGACGTGAAATTGTAAACATGTGGCCATGGATTTTGAAAATTCTAGAGAGAATTTTAAAAGCTTCAACAGAATTTCAACAATTTTGAGAGGGATTTGAAAAGTTTCAATGGGAATGGGAAGAATTGGGACAAAAATTGGAAATTTTTAAGGGACTTTGAAAAAATTTCAACTGGAATTTTAGCCATTTTTTGATGTGAAATTGTAAACATGAGGCCATGGATTTTGAAAATTCTAGAGAGAATTTTAAAAGCTTCAACAGAATTTCAACACTTTTGAGAGGGATTTGAAAAGTTTCAATGGGAATGGGAAGAATTGGGACAAAAATTGGAAAATTTTTAAGGGACTTTGAAAAAATTTCAACTGGAATTTTAGCAATTTTTTGACGTGAAATTGTAAACATGTTGAAGTGGATTTTGAAAATTCTAGAGAGAATTTTAAAAGCTTCAACAGAATTTCAACCATTTTGAGAGGGATTTGAAAAGTTTCAATGGGAATGGGAAGAATTGGGACAAAAATTGGAAAATTTTTAAGGGACTTTGAAAAAATTTCAACTGGAATTTTAGCCATTTTTTTATGTGAAATTGTAAACATGTGGACATGGATTTTGAAAATTCTAGAGAGAATTTTAAAAGCTTCAAGAGAATTTCAACAATTTTGAGAGGGATTTGAAAAGTTTCAATGGGAATGGGAAGAATTGGGACAAAAATTGGAAAATTTTTAAGGGACTTTGAAAAAATTTCAAATGGAATTTTAGCCATTTTTTGACGTGAAATTTTAAACATGTGGACATGGATTTTGAAAATTCTAGAGAGAATTTTAAAAGCTTCAAGAGAATTTCAACAATTTTGAGAGGGATTTGAAAAGTTTCAATGGGAATGGGAAGAATTGGGACAAAAATTGGAAAATTTTTAAGGGACTTTGAAAAAATTTCAACTGGAATTTTAGCCATTTTGTTATGTGAAATTGTAAACATGTGGCCATGGATTTTGAAAATTCTAGAGAGAATTTTAAAAGCTTCAAGAGAATTTCAACAATTTTGAGAGGGATTTGAAAAGTTTCAATGGGAATGGGAAGAATTGGGACAAAAATTGGAAAATTTTTAAGGGACTTTGAAAAAATTTCAACTGGAATTTTAGCCATTTTTTGACGTGAAATTGTAAACATGTGGACATGGATTTTGAAAATTCTAGAGAGAATTTTAAAAGCTTCAACAGAATTTCAACAATTTTGAGAGGGATTTGAAAAGTTTCAATGGGAATGGGAAGAATTGGGACAAAAATGGGAAAATTTTTAAGGGACTTTGAAAAAATTTCAACTGGAATTTTAGCCATTTTTTGACGTGAAATTGTAAACATGTGGAAGTGGATTTTGAAAATTCTAGAGAGAATTTTAAAAGCTTCAAGAGAATTTCAACAATTTTGAAAGGGATTTGAAAAGTTTCAATGGGAATGGGAAGAATTGGGACAAAAATTGGAAAATTTTTAAGGGACTTTGAAAAAATTTCAACTGGAATTTTAGCCATTTTTTGACGTGAAATTGTAAACATGTGGCCATGGATTTTGAAAATTCTAGAGAGAATTTTAAAAGCTTCAAGAGAATTTCTACACTTTTGAGAGGGATTTGAAAAGTTTCAATGGGAATGGGAAGAATTGGGACAAAAATTGGAAAATTTTTAAGGGACTTTGAAAAAATTTCAACTGGAATTTTAGCCATTTTTTGACGTGAAATTGTAAACATGTGGCCATGGATTTTGAAAATTCTAGAGAGAATTTTAAAAGCTTCAACAGAATTTCAACAATTTTGAGAGGGATTTGAAAAGTTTCAATGGGAATGGGAAGAATTGGGACAAAAATTGGAAAATTTTTAAGGGACTTTGAAAAAATTTCAACTGGAATTTTAGCCATTTTTTGACGTGAAATTGTAAACATGTTGAAGTGAATTTTGAAAATTCTAGAGAGAATTTTAAAAGCTTGAACAGAATTTCAACACTTTTGAGAGGGATTTGAAAAGTTTCAATGGGAATGGGAAGAATTGGGACAAAAATTGGAAAATTTTTAAGGGACTTTGAAAAAATTTCAACTGGAATTTTAGCCATTTTTTGATGTGAAATTGTAAACATGTGGCCATGGATTTTGAAAATTCTAGAGAGAATTTTAAAAGCTTCAACAGAATTTCAACAATTTTGAGAGGGATTTGAAAAGTTTCAATGGGAATGGGAAGAATTGGGACAAAAATGGGAAAATTTTTAAGGGACTTTGAAAAAATTTCAACTGGAATTTTAGCCATTTTTTGACGTGAAATTGTAAACATGTGGACATGGATTTTGAAAATTCTAGAGAGAATTTTAAAAGCTTCAACAGAATTTCAACACTTTTGAGAGGGATTTGAAAAGTTTCAATGGGAATGGGAAGAATTGGGACAAAAATTGGAAAATTTTTAAGGGACTTTGAAAAAATTTCAACTGGAATTTTAGCCATTTTTTGACGTGAAATTGTAAACATGTGGCCATGGATTTTGAAAATTCTAGAGAGAATTTTAAAAGCTTCAAGAGAATTTCAACAATTTTGAGAGGGATTTGAAAAGTTTCAATGGGAATGGGAAGAATTGGGACAAAAATTGGAAAATTTTTAAGGGACTTTGAAAAAATTTCAACTGGAATTTTAGCCATTTTTTGACGTGAAATTGTAAACATGTTGAAGTGAATTTTGAAAATTCTAGAGAGAATTTTAAAAGCTTCAACAGAATTTCAACACTTTTGAGAGGGATTTGAAAAGTTTCAATGGGAATGGGAAGAATTGGGACAAAAATTGGAAAATTTATAAGGGACTTTGAAAAAATTTCAACTGGAATTTTAGCCATTTTTTGATGTGAAATTGTAAACATGTGGCCATGGATTTTGAAAATTCTAGAGAGAATTTTAAAAGCTTCAACAGAATTTCAACAATTTTGAGAGGGATTTGAAAAGTTTCAATGGGAATGGGAAGAATTGGGACAAAAATGGGAAAATTTTTAAGGGACTTTGAAAAAATTTCAACTGGAATTTTAGCCATTTTTTGACGTGAAATTGTAAACATGTGGACATGGATTTTGAAAATTCTAGAGAGAATTTTAAAAGCTTTAACAGAATTTCTACAATTTTGAGAGGGATTTGAAAAGTTTCAATGGGAATGGGAAGAATTGGGACAAAAATTGGAAAATTTTTAAGGGACTTTGAAAAAATTTCAACTGGAATTTTAGCATTTTTTTTACGTGAAATTGTAAACATGTGGACATGGATTTTGAAAATTCTAGAGAGAATTTTAAAAGCTTCAAGAGAATTTCAACAATTTTGAGAGGGATTTGAAAAGTTTCAATGGGAATGGGAAGAATTGGGACAAAAATTGGAAAATTTTTAAGGGACTTTGAAAAAATTTCAACTGGAATTTTAGCCATTTTTTAAGTGAAATTGTAAACATGTGGCCATGGATTTTGAAAATTCTAGAGAGAATTTTAAAAGCTTCAACAGAATTTCAACTATTTGGAGAGGGATTTGAAAAGTTTCAATGGGAATAGGAAGAATTGGGACAAAAATTGGAAAATTTTTAAGGGACTTTGAAAAAATTTCAACTGGAATTTTAGCATTTTTTTTACGTGAAATTGTAAACATGTGGACATGGATTTTGAAAATTCTAGAGAGAATTTTAAAAGCTTCAAGAGAATTTCAACAATTTTGAGAGGGATTTGAAAAGTTTCAATGGGAATGGGAAGAATTGGGACAAAAATTGGAAAATTTTTAAGGGACTTTGAAAAAATTTCAACTGGAATTTTAGCCATTTTTTGACGTGAAATTGTAAACATGTGGACATGGATTTTGAAAATTCTAGAGAGAATTTTAAAAGCTTCAACAGAATTTCAACACTTTTGAGAGGGATTTGAAAAGTTTCAATGGGAATGGGAAGAATTGGGACAAAAATTGGAAAATTTTTAAGGGACTTTGAAAAAATTTCAACTGGAATTTTAGCCATTTTTTGACATGAAATTGTAAACATGTGGCCATGGATTTTGAAAATTCTAGAGAGAATTTTAAAAGCTTTAACAGAATTTCAACAATTTTGAGAGGGATTTGAAAAGATTCAATGGGAATGGGAAGAATTGGGACAAAAATTGGAAAATTTTTAAGGGACTTTGAAAAAATTTCAACTGGAATTTTAGCCATTTTTTAATGTGAAATTGTAAACATGTGGCCATGGATTTTGAAAATTCTAGAGAGAATTTTAAAAGCTTCAAGAGAATTTCAACAATTTTGAGAGGGGTTTGAAAAGTTTCAATGGGAATGGGAAGAATTGGGACAAAAATTGGAAAATTTTTAAGGGACTTTGAAAAAATTTCAACTGGAATTTTAGCAATTTTTTTACGTGAAATTGTAAACATGTGGCCATGGATTTTGAAAATTCTAGAGAGAATTTTAAAAGCTTCAAGAGAATTTCAACAATTTTGAGAGGGATTTGAAAAGTTTCAATGGGAATGGAAATAATTGGGACAAAAATTGGAAAATTTTTAAGGGACTTTGAAAAAATTTCAACTGGAATTTTAGCCATTTTTTGACGTGAAATTGTAAACATGTGGACATGGATTTTGAAAATTCTAGAGAGAATTTTAAAAGCTTTAACAGAATTTCAACAATTTTGAGAGGGATTTGAAAAGTTTCAATGGGAATGGGAAGAATTGGGACAAAAATTGGAAAATTTTTAAGGGACTTTGAAAAAATTTCAACTGGAATTTTAGCTTTTTTTTTACGTGAAATTGTAAACATGTGGACGTGGATTTTGAAAATTCTAGAGAGAATTTTAAAAGCTTCAACAGAATTTCAACAATTTTGAGAGGGATTTGAAAAGTTTCAATGGGAATGGGAAGAATTGGGACAAAAATTGGAAAATTTTTAAGGGACTTTGAAAAAATTTCAACTGGAATTTGAGCATTTTTTTTACGTGAAATTGTAAAAATGTGGACATGGATTTTGAAAATTCTAGAGAGAATTTTAAAAGCTTCAACAGAATTTCAACAATTTTGAGAGGGATTTGAAAAGTTTCAATGGGAATGGGAAGAATTGGGACAAAAATTGGAAAATTTTTAAGGGACTTTGAAAAAATTTCAACTGGAATTTTAGCAATTTTTTGACGTGAAATTGTAAACATGTGGACATGGATTTTGAAAATTCTAGAGAGAATTTTAAAAGCTTCAAGAGAATTTCAACAATTTTGAGAGGGATTTGAAAAGTTTCAATGGGAATGGGAAGAATTGGGACAAAAATTGGAAAATTTTTCAGGGACTTTGAAAAAATTTCAACTGGAATTTTAGCAATTTTGTTACGTGAAATTGTAAACATGTGGACATGGATTTTGAAAATTCTAGAGAGAATTTTAAAAGCTTCAACAGAATTTCAACAATTTTGAGAGGGATTTGAAAAGTTTCAATGGGAATGGGAAGAATTGGGACAAAAATTGGAAAATTTTTAAGTGACTTTGAAAAAATTTCAACTGGAATTTTAGCCATTTTTTGACGTGAAATTGTAAACATGTGGCCATGGATTTTGAAAATTCTAGAGAGAATTTTAAAAGCTTTAACAGAATTTCAACAATTTTGAGAGGGATTTGAAAAGATTCAATGGGAATGGGAAGAATTGGGACAAAAATGGGAAAATTTTTAAGGGACTTTGAAAAAATTTCAACTGGAATTTTAGCCATTTTTTAATGTGAAATTGTAAACATGTGGCCATGGATTTTGAAAATTCTAGAGAGAATTTTAAAAGCTTCAAGAGAATTTCAACAATTTTGAGAGGGGTTTGAAAAGTTTCAATGGGAATGGGAAGAATTGGGACAAAAATTGGAAAATTTTTAAGGGACTTTGAAAAAATTTCAACTGGAATTTTAGCAATTTTTTTACGTGAAATTGTAAACATGTGGCCATGGATTTTGAAAATTCTAGAGAGAATTTTAAAAGCTTCAAGAGAATTTCAACAATTTTGAGAGGGATTTGAAAAGTTTCAATGGGAATGGAAATAATTGGGACAAAAATTGGAAAATTTTTAAGGGACTTTGAAAAAATTTCAACTGGAATTTTAGCCATTTTTTGACGTGAAATTGTAAACATGTGGACATGGATTTTGAAAATTCTAGAGAGAATTTTAAAAGCTTTAACAGAATTTCAACAATTTTGAGAGGGATTTGAAAAGTTTCAATGGGAATGGGAAGAATTGGGACAAAAATTGGAAAATTTTTAAGGGACTTTGAAAAAATTTCAACTGGAATTTTAGCTTTTTTTTTACGTGAAATTGTAAACATGTGGACGTGGATTTTGAAAATTCTAGAGAGAATTTTAAAAGCTTCAACAGAATTTCAACAATTTTGAGAGGGATTTGAAAAGTTTCAATGGGAATGGGAAGAATTGGGACAAAAATTGGAAAATTTTTAAGGGACTTTGAAAAAATTTCAACTGGAATTTGAGCATTTTTTTTACGTGAAATTGTAAAAATGTGGACATGGATTTTGAAAATTCTAGAGAGAATTTTAAAAGCTTCAACAGAATTTCAACAATTTTGAGAGGGATTTGAAAAGTTTCAATGGGAATGGGAAGAATTGGGACAAAAATTGGAAAATTTTTAAGGGACTTTGAAAAAATTTCAACTGGAATTTTAGCAATTTTTTGACGTGAAATTGTAAACATGTGGACATGGATTTTGAAAATTCTAGAGAGAATTTTAAAAGCTTCAAGAGAATTTCAACAATTTTGAGAGGGATTTGAAAAGTTTCAATGGGAATGGGAAGAATTGGGACAAAAATTGGAAAATTTTTCAGGGACTTTGAAAAAATTTCAACTGGAATTTTAGCCATTTTTTGACGTGAAATTGTAAACATGTGGACATGGATTTTGAAAATTCTAGAGAGAATTTTAAAAGCTTCAACAGAATTTCAACAATTTTGAGAGGGATTTGAAAAGTTTCAATGGGAATGGGAAGAATTGGGACAAAAATTGGAAAATTTTTAAGTGACTTTGAAAAAATTTCAACTGGAATTTTAGCCATTTTTTGACGTGAAATTGTAAACATGTGGCC
Organism: Streptopelia decaocto; assembly: GCF_964273445.1. NCBI lineage: Eukaryota > Metazoa > Chordata > Aves > Columbiformes > Columbidae > Streptopelia > Streptopelia decaocto. Next base: position 100,481 of record NW_028116867.1, read on the forward strand.
ATGGATTTTGAAAATTCTAGAGAGAATTTTAAAAGCTTCAAGAGAATTTCAACAATTTTGAGAGGGATTTGAAAAGTTTCAATGGGAATGGGAAGAATTGGGACAAAAATTGGAAAATTTTTAAGGGACTTTGAAAAAATTTCAACTGGAATTTTAGCCATTTTTTGACGTGAAATTGTAAACATGTGGACATGGATTTTGAAAATTCTAGAGAGAATTTTAAAAGCTTTAACAGAATTTCAACAATTTTGAGAGGGATTTGAAAAGTTTCAATGGGAATGGGAAGAATTGGGACAAAAATTGGAAAATTTTTAAGGGACTTTGAAAAAATTTCAACTGGAATTTTAGCTTTTTTTTTACGTGAAATTGTAAACATGTGGACGTGGATTTTGAAAATTCTAGAGAGAATTTTAAAAGCTTCAACAGAATTTCAACAATTTTGAGAGGGATTTGAAAAGTTTCAATGGGAATGGGAAGAATTGGGACAAAAATTGGAAAATTTTTAAGGGACTTTGAAAAAATTTCAACTGGAATTTTAGCAATTTTTTGACGTGAAATTGTAAACATGTGGACATGGATTTTGAAAATTCTAGAGAGAATTTTAAAAGCTTCAAGAGAATTTCAACAATTTTGAGAGGGATTTGAAAAGTTTCAATGGGAATGGGAAGAATTGGGACAAAAATTGGAAAATTTTTAAGGGACTTTGAAAAAATTTCAACTGGAATTTTAGCTTTTTTTTTACGTGAAATTGTAAACATGTGGACGTGGATTTTGAAAATTCTAGAGAGAATTTTAAAAGCTTCAACAGAATTTCAACAATTTTGAGAGGGATTTGAAAAGTTTCAATGGGAATGGGAAGAATTGGGACAAAAATTGGAAAATTTTTAAGGGACTTTGAAAAAATTTCAACTGGAATTTTAGCAATTTTTTGACGTGAAATTGTAAACATGTGGACATGGATTTTGAAAATTCTAGAGAGAATTTTAAAAGCTTCAAGAGAATTTCAACAATTTTGAGAGGGATTTGAAAAGTTTCAATGGGAATGGGAAGAATTGGGACAAAAATTGGAAAATTTTTAAGGGACTTTGAAAAAATTTCAACTGGAATTTTAGCCATTTTTTGACGTGAAATTGTAAACATGTGGAAGTGGATTTTGAAAATTCTAGAGAGAATTTTAAAAGCTTCAAGACAATTTCAACACTTTTGAGAGGGATTTGAAAAGTTTCAATGGGAATGGGAAGAATTGGGACAAAAATTGGAAAATTTTTAAGGGACTTTGAAAAAATTTCAACTGGAATTTTAGCAATTTTTTGACGTGAAATTGTAAACATGTGGACATGGATTTTGAAAATTCTAGAGAGAATTTTAAAAGCTTCAACAGAATTTCAACACTTTTGAGAGGGATTTGAAAAGTTTCAATGGGAATGGGAAGAATTGGGACAAAAATTGGAAAATTTTTAAGGGACTTTGAAAAAATTTCAACTGGAATTTTAGCCATTTTTTAATGTGAAATTGTAAACATGTGGACATGGATTTTGAAAATTCTAGAGAGAATTTTAAAAGCTTCAACAGAATTTCTACAATTTTGAGAGGGATTTGAAAAGTTTCAATGGGAATGGGAAGAATTGGGACAAAAATTGGAAAATTTTTAAGGGACTTTGAAAAAATTTCAACTGGAATTTTAGCCATTTTTTGACGTGAAATTGTAAACATGTGGACATGGATTTTGAAAATTCTAGAGAGAATTTTAAAAGCTTCAACAGAATTTCAACAATTTTGAGAGGGATTTGAAAAGTTTCAATGGGAATGGGAAGAATTGGGACAAAAATTGGAAAATTTTTAAGGGACTTTGAAAAAATTTCAACTGGAATTTTAGCCATTTTTTGATGTGAAATTGTAAACATGTGGCCATGGATTTTGAAAATTCTAGAGAGAATTTTAAATACTTCAACAGATTTTCAACAATTTTGAGAGGGATTTGAAAAGTTTCAATGGGAATGGGAAGAATTGGGACAAAAATTGGAAAATTTTTAAGGGACTTTGAAAAAATTTCAACTGGAATTTTAGCAATTTTTTTACGTGAAATTGTGAACATGTGGACATGGATTTTGAAAATTCTAGAGAGAATTTTAAAAGCTTCAAGAGAATTTCAACAATTTTGAGAGGGATTTGAAAAGTTTCAATGGGAATGGGAAGAATTGGGACAAAAATTGGAAAATTTTTAAGGGACTTTGAAAAAATTTCAACTGGAATTTTAGCCATTTTTTGATGTGAAATTGTAAAGATGTGGACATGGATTTTGAAAATTCTAGAGAGAATTTTTAAAGATTTAACAGAATTTCAACAATTTTGAGAGGGATTTGAGAAGTTTCAATGGGAATGGGAAGAATTGGGACAAAAATTGGAAAATTTTTAAGGGACTTTGAAAAAATTTCAACTGGAATTTTAGCATTTTTTTTACGTGAAATTGTAAACATGTGGACATGGATTTTGAAAATTCTAGAGAGAATTTTAAAACCTTCAAGAGAATTTCAACAATTTTGAGAGGGATTTGAAAAGATTCAATGGGAATGGGAAGAATTGGGACAAAAATTGGAAAATTTTTAAGGGACTTTGAAAAAATTTCAACTGGAATTTTAGCCATTTTTTTACGTGAAATTGTAAACATGTGGACATAGATGTTGAAAATTCTAGAGAGAATTTTAAAAGCTTCAAGAGAATTTCAACAATTTTGAGAGGGATTTGAAAAGTTTCAATGGGAATGGGAAGAATTGGGACAAAAATTGGAAAATTTTTAAGGGACTTTGAAAAAATTTCAACTGGAATTTTAGCCATTTTTTTATGTGAAATTGTAAACATGTGGACATGGATTTTGAAAATTCTAGAGAGAATTTTAAAAGATTCAAGAGAATTTCAACAATTTTGAGAGGGATTTGAAAAGTTTCAATGGGAATGGGAAGAATTGGGACAAAAATTGGAAAATTTTTAAGGGACTTTGAAAAAATTTCAACTGGAATTTTAGCCATTTTTTTACATGAAATTGTAAACATGTGGCCATGGATTTTGAAAATTCTAGAGAGAGTTTTAAAAGCTTCAACAGAATTTCTACAATTTTGAGAGGGATTTGAAAAGCTTCAATGGGAATGGGAAGAATTGGGTCAAAAATTGGAAAATTTTTAAGGGACTTTGAAAAAATTTCAACTGGAATTTTAGCCATTTTTTTAAGTGAAATTGTAAACATGTGGCCATGGATTTTGAAAATTCTAGAGAGAATTTTAAAAGCTTCAAGAGAATTTCAACAATTTTGAGAGGGATTTGAAAAGTTTCAATGGGAATGGGAAGAATTGGGACAAAAATTGGAAAATTTTTCAGGGACTTTGAAAAATTTTCAACTGGAATTTTAGCAATTTTTTGATGTGAAATTGTGAACATGTGGACATGGATTTTGAAAGTTCTAGAGAGAATTTTAAAAGCTTCAAGAGAATTTCAACAATTTTGAGAGGGATTTGAAAAGTTTCAATGGGAATGGGAAGAATTGGGACAAAAATTGGAAAATTTTTAAGGGACTTTGAAAAAATTTCAACTGGAATTTTAGCAATTTTTTGACGTGAAATTGTAAACATGTGGACATGGATTTTGAAAATTCTAGAGAGAATTTTAAAAGCTTTAACAGAATTTCAACAATTTTGAGAGGGATTTGAAAAGTTTCAATGGGAATGGGAAGAATTGGGACAAAAATTGGAAAATTTTTAAGGGACTTTGAAAAAATTTCAACTGGAATTTTAGCATTTTTTGACGTGAAATTGTGAACATGTGGCCATGGATTTTGAAAATTCTAGAGAGAATTTTAAAAGCTTCAAGAGAATTTCTACAATTTTGAGAGGGATTTGAAAAGTTTCAATGGGAATGGGAAGAATTGGGACAAAAATTGGAAAATTTTTAAGGGACTTTGAAAAAATTTCAACTGGAATTTTAGCCATTTTTTTACATGAAATTGTAAACATGTGGACATGGATTTTGAAAATTCTAGAGAGAATTTTAAAAGCTTCAATAGAATTTGAACAATTTTGAGAGGGATTTGAAAAGTTTCAATGGGAATGGGAAGAATTGAGACAAAAATTGGAAAATTTTTAAGGGACTTTGAAAAAATTTCAACTGGAATTTTAGCCATTTTTTGACGTGAAATTGTAAACATGTGGACATGGATTTTGAAAATTCTAGAGAGAATTTTAAAAGCTTCAAGAGAATTTCAACAGTTTTGAGAGGGATTTGAAAAGTTTCAATGGGAATGGGAAGAATTGGGACAAAAAATTGGAAAATTTTTAAGGGACTTTGAAAAAATTTCAACTGGAATTTTAGCAATTTTTTGACGTGAAATTGTAAACATGTGGACATGGATTTTGAAAATTCTAGAGAGAATTTTAAAAGCTTCAAGAGAATTTCAACAATTTTGAGAGGGATTTGAAAAGTTTCAATGGGAATGGGAAGAATTGGGACAAAAATTGGTAAATTTTTAAGGGACTTTGAAAAAATTTCAACTGGAATTTTAGCATTTTTTTTACGTGAAATTGTAAACATGTGGCCATGGATTTTGAAAATTCTAGAGAGAATTTTAAAAGCTTCAAGAGAATTTCAACAATTTTGAGAGGGATTTGAAAAGTTTCAATGGGAATGGGAAGAATTGGGACAAAAATTGGAAAATTTTTCAGGGACATTGAAAAAATTTCAACTGGAATTTTAGCAATTTTTTTACATGAAATTGTAAACATGTGGACATGGATTTTGAAAATTCTAGAGAGAATTTTAAAAGCTTCAACAGAATTTCAACAATTTTGAGAGGGATTTGAAAAGTTTCAATGGGAATGGGAAGAATTGGGACAAAAATTGGAAAATTTTTAAGGGACTTTGAAAAAATTTCAACTGGAATTTTATCCATTTTTTGACGTGAAATTGTAAACATGTGGACATGGATTTTGAAAATTCTAGAGAGAATTTTAAAAGCTTCAAGAGAATTTCTACAATTTTGAGAGGGATTTGAAAAGCTTCAATGGGAATGGGAAGAATTGGGACAAAAATTGGAAAATTTTTAAGGGACTTTGAAAAAATTTCAACTGGAATTTTAGCCATTTTTTGACGTGAAATTGTAAACATGTGGACATGGATTTTGAAAATTCTAGAGAGAATTTTAAAAGCTTCAAGAGAATTTCAACAATTTTGAGAGGGATTTGAAAAGTTTCAATGGGAATGGGAAGAATTGGGACAAAAATTGGAAAATTTTTCAGGGACTTTGAAAAATTTTCAACTGGAATTTTAGCAATTTTTTGATGTGAAATTGTGAACATGTGGACATGGATTTTGAAAATTCTAGAGAGAATTTTAAAAGCTTCAAGAGAATTTCAACAATTTTGAGAGGGATTTGAAAAGTTTCAATGGGAATGGGAAGAATTGGGACAAAAATTGGAAAATTTTTAAGGGACTTTGAAAAAATTTCAACTGGAATTTTAGCAATTTTTTGACGTGAAATTGTAAACATGTGGACATGGATTTTGAAAATTCTAGAGAGAATTTTAAAAGCTTTAACAGAATTTCAACAATTTTGAGAGGGATTTGAAAAGTTTCAATGGGAATGGGAAGAATTGGGACAAAAATTGGAAAATTTTTAAGGGACTTTGAAAAAATTTCAACTGGAATTTTAGCATTTTTTGACGTGAAATTGTGAACATGTGGCCATGGATTTTGAAAATTCTAGAGAGAATTTTAAAAGCTTCAAGAGAATTTCTACAATTTTGAGAGGGATTTGAAAAGTTTCAATGGGAATGGGAAGAATTGGGACAAAAATTGGAAATTTTTAAGGGACTTTGAAAAAATTTCAACTGGAATTTTAGCCATTTTTTTACATGAAATTGTAAACATGTGGACATGGATTTTGAAAATTCTAGAGAGAATTTTAAAAGCTTCAACAGAATTTCAACAATTTTGAGAGGGATTTGAAAAGTTTCAATGGGAATGGGAAGAATTGAGACAAAAATTGGAAAATTTTTAAGGGACTTTGAAAAAATTTCAACTGGAATTTTAGCCATTTTTTGACGTGAAATTGTAAACATGTGGCCATGGATTTTGAAAATTCTAGAGAGAATTTTAAAAGCTTCAAGAGAATTTCAACAATTTTGAGAGGGATTTGAAAAGTTTCAATGGGAATGGGAAGAATTGGGACAAAAATTGGAAAATTTTTAAGGGACTTTGAAAAAATTTCAAATGGAATTTTAGCCATTTTTTTAAGTGAAATTGTAAACATGTGGCCATGGATTTTGAAAATTCTAGAGAGAATTTTAAAAGCTTCAACAGAATTTCAACAATTTTGAGAGGGATTTGAAAAGTTTCAATGGGAATGGGAAGAATTGGGACAAAAATTGGAAAATTTTTAAGGGACTTTGAAAAAATTTCAACTGGAATTTTAGCATTTTTTTTACGTGAAATTGTAAACATGTGGACATGGATTTTGAAAATTCTAGAGAGAATTTTAAAAGCTTCAAGAGAATTTCTACAATTTTGAGAGGGATTTGAAAAGTTTCAATGGGAATGGGAAGAATTGGGACAAAAATTGGAAAATTTTAAGGGACTTTGAAAAAATTTCAACTGGAATTTTAGCCATTTTTTGACGTGAAATTGTAAACATGTGGACATGGATTTTGAAAATTCTAGAGAGAATTTTAAAGCTTCAAGAGAATTTCAACAATTTTGAGAGGGATTTGAAAAGTTTCAATGGGAATGGGAAGAATTGGGACAAAAATTGGAAAATTTTTAAGGGACTTTGAAAAAATTTCAATGGAATTTTAGCCATTTTTTGACGTGAAATTGTAAACATGTGGCCATGGATTTTGAAAATTCTAGAGAGAATTTTTAAAGCTTCAAGAGAATTTCAACAATTTTGAGAGGGATTTGAAAAGTTTCAATGGGAATGGGAAGAATTGGGACAAAAATTGGAAAATTTTTAAGGGACTTTGAAAAATTTCAACTGGAATTTTAGCCATTTTTTGACATGAAATTGTAAACATGTGGCCATGGATTTTGAAAATTCTAGAGAGAGTTTTAAAAGCTTCAACAGAATTTCTACAATTTTGAGAGTGATTTGAAAAGCTTCAATGGGAATGGGAAGAATTGGGTCAAAAATTGGAAAATTTTTAAGGACTTTGAAAAAATTTCAACTGGAATTTTAGCCATTTTTTGACGTGAAATAGTAAACATGTGGACATGGATTTTGAAAATTCTAGAGAGAATTTTAAAAGCTTCAAGAGAATTTCAACAATTTTGAGAGGGATTTGAAAAGTTTCAATGGGAATGGGAAGAATTGGGACAAAAATTGGAAAATTTTTCAGGGACTTTGAAAAAATTTCAACTGGAATTTTAGCCATTTTTTGATGTGAAATTGTGAACATGTGGCCATGGATTTTGAAAATTCTAGAGAGAATTTTAAAAGCTTCAAGAGAATTTCAACAATTTTGAGAGGGATTTGAAAAGTTTCAATGGGAATGGGAAGAATTGGGACAAAAATTGGAAAATTTTTAAGGGACTTTGAAAAAATTTCAACTGGAATTTTAGCCATTTTTTGACGTGAAATTGTAAACATGTGGACATGGATTTTGAAAATTCTAGAGAGAATTTTAAAAGCTTTAACAGAATTTCAACAATTTTGAGAGGGATTTGAAAAGTTTCAATGGGAATGGGAAGAATTGGGACAAAAATTGGAAAATTTTTAAGGGACTTTGAAAAAATTTCAACTGGAATTTTAGCAATTTTTTGACGTGAAATTGTAAACATGTGGACATGGATTTTGAAAATTCTAGAGAGAATTTTAAAAGCTTCAAGAGAATTTCTACAATTTTGAGAGGGATTTGAAAAGTTTCAATGGGAATGGGAAGAATTGGGACAAAAATTGGAAAATTTTTAAGGGACTTTGAAAAAATTTCAACTGGAATTTTAGCCATTTTTTGACGTGAAATTGTAAACATGTGGACATGGATTTTGAAAATTCTAGAGAGAATTTTAAAAGCTTCAACAGAATTTCAACACTTTTGAGAGGGATTTGAAAAGTTTCAATGGGAATGGGAAGAATTGAGACAAAAATTGGAAAATTTTTAAGGGACTTTGAAAAAATTTCAACTGGAATTTTAGCCATTTTTTGACGTGAAATTGTAAACATGTGGACATGGATTTTGAAAATTCTAGAGAGAATTTTAAAAGCTTCAACAGAATTTCAACAATTTTGAGAGGGATTTGAAAAGTTTCAATGGGAATGGGAAGAATTGGGACAAAAATTGGAAAATTTTTAAGGGACTTTGAAAAAATTTCAACTGGAATTTTAGCAATTTTTTGACGTGAAATTGTAAACATGTGGACATGGATTTTGAAAATTCTAGAGAGAATTTTAAAAGCTTCAAGAGAATTTCAACAATTTTGAGAGGGATTTGAAAAGTTTCAATGGGAATGGGAAGAATTGGGACAAAAATTGGAAAATTTTTAAGGGACTTTGAAAAAATTTCAACTGGAATTTTAGCCATTTTTTACGTGAAATTGTAAACATGTGGCCATGGATTTTGAAAATTCTAGAGAGAATTTTAAAAGCTTCAAGAGAATTTCAACAATTTTGAGAGGGATTTGAAAAGTTTCAATGGGAATGGGAAGAATTGGGACAAAAATTGGAAAATTTTTAAGGGACTTTGAAAAAATTTCAAATGGAATTTTAGCCATTTTTTTACATGAAATTGTAAACATGTGGACATGGATTTTGAAAATTCTAGAGAGAATTTTAAAAGCTTCAACAGAATTTCAACAATTTTGAGAGGGATTTGAAAAGTTTCAATGGGAATGGGAAGAATTGAGACAAAAATTGGAAAATTTTTAAGGGACTTTGAAAAAATTTCAACTGGAATTTTAGCCATTTTTTGACGTGAAATTGTAAACATGTGGCCATGGATTTTGAAAATTCTAGAGAGAATTTTAAAAGCTTCAAGAGAATTTCAACAATTTTGAGAGGGATTTGAAAAGTTTCAATGGGAATGGGAAGAATTGGGACAAAAATTGGAAAATTTTTAAGGGACTTTGAAAAAATTTCAACTGGAATTTTAGCCATTTTTTTACGTGAAATTGTGAACATGTGGACATGGATTTTGAAAATTCTAGAGAGAATTTTAAAAGCTTCAACAGAATTTCAACAATTTTGAGAGGGATTTGAAAAGTTTCAATGGGAATGGGAAGAATTGGGACAAAAATTGGAAAATTTTTAAGGGACTTTGAAAAAATTTCAACTGGAATTTTAGCCATTTTTTTGATGTGAAATTGTGAACATGTGGCCATGGATTTTGAAAATTCTAGAGAGAATTTTAAAAGCTTCAAGAGAATTTCTACAATTTTGAGAGGGATTTGAAAAGTTTCAATGGGAATGGGAAGAATTGGGACAAAAATTGGAAAATTTTTAAGGGACTTTGAAAAAATTTCAACTGGAATTTTAGCCATTTTTTGACGTGAAATTGTAAACATGTGGACATGGATTTTGAAAATTCTAGAGAGAATTTTAAAAGCTTCAAGAGAATTTCAACAATTTTGAGAGGGATTTGAAAAGTTTCAATGGGAATGGGAAGAATTGGGACAAAAATTGGAAAATTTTTAAGGGACTTTGAAAAAATTTCAAATGGAATTTTAGCCATTTTTTGACGTGAAATTGTAAACATGTGGCCATGGATTTTGAAAATTCTAGAGAGAATTTTTAAAGCTTCAACAGAATTTCAACAATTTTGAGAGGGATTTGAAAAGTTTCAATGGGAATGGGAAGAATTGGGACAAAAATTGGAAAATTTTTAAGGGACTTTGAAAAAATTTCAACTGGAATTTTAGCCATTTTTTGACATGAAATTGTAAACATGTGGCCATGGATTTTGAAAATTCTAGAGAGAGTTTTAAAAGCTTCAACAGAATTTCTACAATTTTGAGAGTGATTTGAAAAGCTTCAATGGGAATGGGAAGAATTGGGTCAAAAATTGGAAAATTTTTAAGGGACTTTGAAAAAATTTCAACTGGAATTTTAGCCATTTTTTGACGTGAAATAGTAAACATGTGGACATGGATTTTGAAAATTCTAGAGAGAATTTTAAAAGCTTCAAGAGAATTTCAACAATTTTGAGAGGGATTTGAAAAGTTTCAATGGGAATGGGAAGAATTGGGACAAAAATTGGAAAATTTTTCAGGGACTTTGAAAAAATTTCAACTGGAATTTTAGCCATTTTTTGATGTGAAATTGTGAACATGTGGCCATGGATTTTGAAAATTCTAGAGAGAATTTTAAAAGCTTCAAGAGAATTTCAACAATTTTGAGAGGGATTTGAAAAGTTTCAATGGGAATGGGAAGAATTGGGACAAAAATTGGAAAATTTTTAAGGGACTTTGAAAAAATTTCAACTGGAATTTTAGCCATTTTTTGACGTGAAATTGTAAACATGTGGACATGGATTTTGAAAATTCTAGAGAGAATTTTAAAAGCTTTAACAGAATTTCAACAATTTTGAGAGGGATTTGAAAAGTTTCAATGGGAATGGGAAGAATTGGGACAAAAATTGGAAAATTTTTAAGGGACTTTGAAAAAATTTCAACTGGAATTTTAGCAATTTTTTGACGTGAAATTGTAAACATGTGGACATGGATTTTGAAAATTCTAGAGAGAATTTTAAAAGCTTCAAGAGAATTTCTACAATTTTGAGAGGGATTTGAAAAGTTTCAATGGGAATGGGAAGAATTGGGACAAAAATTGGAAAATTTTTAAGGGACTTTGAAAAAATTTCAACTGGAATTTTAGCCATTTTTTGACGTGAAATTGTAAACATGTGGACATGGATTTTGAAAATTCTAGAGAGAATTTTAAAAGCTTCAACAGAATTTCAACACTTTTGAGAGGGATTTGAAAAGTTTCAATGGGAATGGGAAGAATTGAGACAAAAATTGGAAAATTTTTAAGGGACTTTGAAAAAATTTCAACTGGAATTTTAGCCATTTTTTGACGTGAAATTGTAAACATGTGGACATGGATTTTGAAAATTCTAGAGAGAATTTTAAAAGCTTCAACAGAATTTCAACAATTTTGAGAGGGATTTGAAAAGTTTCAATGGGAATGGGAAGAATTGGGACAAAAATTGGAAAATTTTTAAGGGACTTTGAAAAAATTTCAACTGGAATTTTAGCCATTTTTTGACGTGAAATTGTAAACATGTGGACATGGATTTTGAAAATTCTAGAGAGAATTTTAAAAGCTTCAAGAGAATTTCAACAATTTTGAGAGGGATTTGAAAAGTTTCAATGGGAATGGGAAGAATTGGGACAAAAATTGGAAAATTTTTAAGGGACTTTGAAAAAATTTCAACTGGAATTTTAGCCATTTTTTACGTGAAATTGTAAACATGTGGCCATGGATTTTGAAAATTCTAGAGAGAATTTTAAAAGCTTCAAGAGAATTTCAACAATTTTGAGAGGGATTTGAAAAGTTTCAATGGGAATGGGAAGAATTGGGACAAAAATTGGAAAATTTTTAAGGGACTTTGAAAAAATTTCAACTGGAATTTTAGCCATTTTTTGACGTGAAATTGTAAACATGTGGCCATGGATTTTGAAAATTCTAGAGAGAATTTTAAAAGCTTCAACAGAATTTCAACAATTTTGAGAGGGATTTGAAAAGTTTCAATGGGAATGGGAAGAATTGGGACAAAAATTGGAAAATTTTTAAGGGACTTTGAAAAAATTTCAACTGGAATTTTAGCCATTTTTTGACGTGTAATTGTAAACATGTGGAAGTGGATTTTGAAAACTCTAGAGAGAATTTTAAAAGCTTCAAGACAATTTCAACACTTTTGAGAGGGATTTGAAAAGTTTCAATGGGAATGGGAAGAATTGGGACAAAAATTGGAAAATTTTTAAGGGACTTTGAAAAAATTTCAACTGGAATTTTAGCCATTTTTTGACGTGAAATTGTAAACATGTGGACATGGATTTTGAAAATTCTAGAGAGAATTTTAAAAGCTTCAAGAGAATTTCTACAATTTTGAGAGGGATTTGAAAAGTTTCAATGGGAATGGGAAGAATTGGGACAAAAATTGGAAAATTTTTAAGGGACTTTGAAAAAATTTCAACTGGAATTTTAGCCATTTTTTTATGTGAAATTGTAAACATGTGGACATGGATTTTGAAAATTCTAGAGAGAATTTTAAAAGCTTCAACAGAATTTCAACAATTTTGAGAGGGATTTGAAAAGTTTCAATGGGAATGGGAAGAATTGGGACAAAAATTGGAAAATTTTTAAGGGACTTTGAAAAAATTTCAACTGGAATTTTAGCCATTTTTTGACGTGAAATTGTAAACATGTGGAAGTGGATTTTGAAAATTCTAGAGAGAATTTTAAATACTTCAACAGATTTTCAACAATTTTGAGAGGGATTTGAAAAGTTTCAATGGGAATGGGAAGAATTGGGACAAAAATTGGAAAATTTTTAAGGGACTTTGAAAAAATTTCAACTGGAATTTTAGCAATTTTTTTACGTGAAATTGTGAACATGGATTTTGAAAATTCTAGAGAGAATTTTAAAAGCTTCAAGAGAATTTCAACAATTTTGAGAGGGATTTGAAAAGTTTCAATGGGAATGGGAAGAATTGGGACAAAAATTGGAAAATTTTTCAGGGACTTTGAAAAAATTTCAACTGGAATTTTAGCCATTTTTTTATGTGAAATTGTAAACATGTGGACATGGATTTTGAAAATTCTAGAGAGAATTTTTAAAGATTTATCAGAATTTCAACAATTTTGAGAGGGATTTGAGAAGTTTCAATGGGAATGGGAAGAATTGGGACAAAAATTGGAAAATTTTTAAGGGACTTTGAAAAAATTTCAACTGGAATTTTAGCATTTTTTTACGTGAAATTGTAAACATGTGGACATGGATTTTGAAAATTCTAGAGAGAATTTTAAAAGCTTCAAGAGAATTTCTACAATTTTGAGAGGGATTTGAAAAGATTCAATGGGAATGGGAAGAATTGGGACAAAAATTGGAAAATTTTTAAGGGACTTTGAAAAAATTTCAACTGGAATTTTAGCCATTTTTTTACGTGAAATTATAAACATGTGGACATAGATGTTGAAAATTCTAGAGAGAATTTTAAAAGCTTCAAGAGAATTTCAACAATTTTGAGAGGGATTTGAAAAGTTTCAATGGGAATGGGAAGAATTGGGACAAAAATTGGAAAATTTTTAAGGGACTTTGAAAAAATTTCAAATGGAATTTTAGCCATTTTTTGACGTGAAATTGTAAACATGTGGCCATGGATTTTGAAAATTCTAGAGAGAATTTTAAAAGATTCAAGAGAATTTCAACAATTTTGAGAGGGATTTGAAAAGTTTCAATGGGAATGGGAAGAATTGGGACAAAAATTGGAAAATTTTTAAGGGACTTTGAAAAAATTTCAACTGGAATTTTAGCCATTTTTTGACGTGAAATTGTAAACATGTGGCCATGGATTTTGAAAATTCTAGAGAGAGTTTTAAAAGCTTCAACAGAATTTCAACAATTTTGAGAGGGATTTGAAAAGCTTCAATGGGAATGGGAAGAATTGGGTCAAAAATTGGAAAATTTTTAAGGGACTTTGAAAAAATTTCAACTGGAATTTTAGCCATTTTTTGACGTGAAATTGTAAACATGTGGACATAGATTTTGAAAATTCTAGAGAGAATTTTAAAAGCTTCAAGAGAATTTCAACAATTTTGAGAGGGATTTGAAAAGTTTCAATGGGAATGGGAAGAATTGGGACAAAAATTGGAAAATTTTTCAGGGACTTTGAAAAATTTTCAACTGGAATTTTAGCAATTTTTTGATGTGAAATTGTGAACATGTGGACATGGATTTTGAAAATTCTAGAGAGAATTTTAAAAGCTTCAAGAGAATTTCAACAATTTTGAGAGGGATTTGAAAAGTTTCAATGGGAATGGGAAGAATTGGGACAAAAATTGGAAAATTTTTAAGGGACTTTGAAAAAATTTCAACTGGAATTTTAGCCATTTTTTGACGTGAAATTGTAAACATGTGGACATGGATTTTGAAAATTCTAGAGAGAATTTTGAAAGCTTTAACAGAATTTCAACAATTTTGAGAGGGATTTGAAAAGTTTCAATGGGAATGGGAAGAATTGGGACAAAAATTGGAAAATTTTTAAGGGACTTTGAAAAAATTTCAACTGGAATTTTAGCATTTTTTGACGTGAAATTGTGAACATGTGGCCATGGATTTTGAAAATTCTAGAGAGAATTTTAAAAGCTTCAAGAGAATTTCTACAATTTTGAGAGGGATTTGAAAAGTTTCAATGGGAATGGGAAGAATTGGGACAAAAATTGGAAAATTTTTAAGGGACTTTGAAAAAATTTCAACTGGAATTTTAGCCATTTTTTTACATGAAATTGTAAACATGTGGACATGGATTTTGAAAATTCTAGAGAGAATTTTAAAAGCTTCAACAGAATTTCAACAATTTTGAGAGGGATTTGAAAAGTTTCAATGGGAATGGGAAGAATTGAGACAAAAATTGGAAAATTTTTAAGGGACTTTGAAAAAATTTCAACTGGAATTTTAGCCATTTTTTGACGTGAAATTGTAAACATGTGGCCATGGATTTTGAAAATTCTAGAGAGAATTTTAAAAGCTTCAAGAGAATTTCAACAATTTTGAGAGGGATTTGAAAAGTTTCAATGGGAATGGGAAGAATTGGGACAAAAATTGGAAAATTTTTAAGGGACTTTGAAAAAATTTCAAATGGAATTTTAGCCATTTTTTTAAGTGAAATTGTAAACATGTGGCCATGGATTTTGAAAATTCTAGAGAGAATTTTAAAAGCTTCAACAGAATTTCAACAATTTTGAGAGGGATTTGAAAAGTTTCAATGGGAATGGGAAGAATTGGGACAAAAATTGGAAAATTTTTAAGGGACTTTGAAAAAATTTCAACTGGAATTTTAGCATTTTTTTTACGTGAAATTGTAAACATGTGGACATGGATTTTGAAAATTCTAGAGAGAATTTTAAAAGCTTCAAGAGAATTTCAACAATTTTGAGAGGGATTTGAAAAGTTTCAATGGGAATGGGAAGAATTGGGACAAAAATTGGAAAATTTTTAAGGGACTTTGAAAAAATTTCAACTGGAATTTTAGCCATTTTTTGACGTGAAATTGTAAACATGTGGACATGGATTTTGAAAATTCTAGAGAGAATTTTAAAAGCTTCAAGAGAATTTCAACAATTTTGAGAGGGATTTGAAAAGTTTCAATGGGAATGGGAAGAATTGGGACAAAAATTGGAAAATTTTTAAGGGACTTTGAAAAAATTTCAAATGGAATTTTAGCCATTTTTTGACGTGAAATTGTAAACATGTGGCCATGGATTTTGAAAATTCTAGAGAGAATTTTTAAAGCTTCAACAGAATTTCAACAATTTTGAGAGGGATTTGAAAAGTTTCAATGGGAATGGGAAGAATTGGGACAAAAATTGGAAAATTTTTAAGGGACTTTGAAAAAATTTCAACTGGAATTTTAGCCATTTTTTGACATGAAATTGTAAACATGTGGCCATGGATTTTGAAAATTCTAGAGAGAGTTTTAAAAGCTTCAACAGAATTTCTACAATTTTGAGAGTGATTTGAAAAGCTTCAATGGGAATGGGAAGAATTGGGTCAAAAATTGGAAAATTTTTAAGGGACTTTGAAAAAATTTCAACTGGAATTTTAGCCATTTTTTGACGTGAAATAGTAAACATGTGGACATGGATTTTGAAAATTCTAGAGAGAATTTTAAAAGCTTCAAGAGAATTTCAACAATTTTGAGAGGGATTTGAAAAGTTTCAATGGGAATGGGAAGAATTGGGACAAAAACTGGAAAATTTTTAAGGGACTTTGAAAAAATTTCAAATGGAATTTTAGCCATTTTTTGATGTGAAATTGTGAACATGTGGCCATGGATTTTGAAAATTCTAGAGAGAATTTTAAAAGCTTCAACAGAATTTCAACAATTTTGAGAGGGATTTGAAAAGTTTCAATGGGAATGGGAAGAATTGGGACAAAAATTGGAAAATGTTTAAGGGACTATGAAAAAATTTCAACTGGAATTTTAGCATTTTTTTTACGTGAAATTGTAAACATGTGGACATGGATTTTGAAAATTCTAGAGAGAATTTTAAAAGCTTCAAGAGAATTTCTACAATTTTGAGAGGGATTTGAAACGTTTCAATGGGAATGGGAAGAATTGGGACAAAAATTGGAAAATTTTTAAGGGACTTTGAAAAAATTTCAACTGGAATTTTAGCCATTTTTTGACGTGAAATTGTAAACATGTGGACATGGATTTTGAAAATTCTAGAGAGAATTTTAAAAGCTTCAAGAGAATTTCAACAATTTTGAGAGGGATTTGAAAAGTTTCAATGGGAATGGGAAGAATTGGGACAAAAATTGGAAAATTTTTAAGGGACTTTGAAAAAATTTCAAATGGAATTTTAGCCATTTTTTGACGTGAAATTGTAAACATGTGGCCATGGATTTTGAAAATTCTAGAGAGAATTTTTAAAGCTTCAACAGAATTTCAACAATTTTGAGAGGGATTTGAAAAGTTTCAATGGGAATGGGAAGAATTGGGACAAAAATTGGAAAATTTTTAAGGGACTTTGAAAAAATTTCAACTGGAATTTTAGCCATTTTTTGACATGAAATTGTAAACATGTGGCCATGGATTTTGAAAATTCTAGAGAGAGTTTTAAAAGCTTCAACAGAATTTCTACAATTTTGAGAGTGATTTGAAAAGCTTCAATGGGAATGGGAAGAATTGGGTCAAAAATTGGAAAATTTTTAAGGGACTTTGAAAAAATTTCAACTGGAATTTTAGCCATTTTTTGACGTGAAATAGTAAACATGTGGACATGGATTTTGAAAATTCTAGAGAGAATTTTAAAAGCTTCAAGAGAATTTCAACAATTTTGAGAGGGATTTGAAAAGTTTCAATGGGAATGGGAAGAATTGGGACAAAAACTGGAAAATTTTTAAGGGACTTTGAAAAAATTTCAACTGGAATTTTAGCCATTTTTTTATGTGAAATTGTGAACATGTGGCCATGGATTTTGAAAATTCTAGAGAGAATTTTAAAAGCTTCAAGAGAATTTCAACAATTTTGAGAGGGATTTGAAAAGTTTCAATGGGAATGGGAAGAATTGGGACAAAAATTGGAAAATTTTTAAGGGACTTTGAAAAAATTTCAACTGGAATTTTAGCCATTTTTTGACGTGAAATTGTAAACATGTGGACATGGATTTTGAAAATTCTAGAGAGAATTTTAAAAGCTTTAACAGAATTTCAACAATTTTGAGAGGGATTTGAAAAGTTTCAATGGGAATGGGAAGAATTGGGACAAAAATTGGAAAATTTTTAAGGGACTTTGAAAAAATTTCAACTGGAATTTTAGCAATTTTTTGACGTGAAATTGTAAACATGTGGACATGGATTTTGAAAATTCTAGAGAGAATTTTAAAAGCTTCAAGAGAATTTCTACAATTTTGAGAGGGATTTGAAAAGTTTCAATGGGAATGGGAAGAATTGGGACAAAAATTGGAAAATTTTTAAGGGACTTTGAAAAAATTTCAACTGGAATTTTAGCCATTTTTTTACGTGAAATTGTAAACATGTGGACATGGATTTTGAAAATTCTAGAGAGAATTTTAAAAGCTTCAACAGAATTTCAACACTTTTGAGAGGGATTTGAAAAGTTTCAATGGGAATGGGAAGAATTGAGACAAAAATTGGAAAATTTTTAAGGGACTTTGAAAAAATTTCAACTGGAATTTTAGCCATTTTTTGACGTGAAATTGTAAACATGTGGACATGGATTTTGAAAATTCTAGAGAGAATTTTAAAAGCTTCAACAGAATTTCAACAATTTTGAGAGGGATTTGAAAAGTTTCAATGGGAATGGGAAGAATTGGGACAAAAATTGGAAAATTTTTAAGGGACTTTGAAAAAATTTCAACTGGAATTTTAGCAATTTTTTGACGTGAAATTGTAAACATGTGGACATGGATTTTGAAAATTCTAGAGAGAATTTTAAAAGCTTCAAGAGAATTTCAACAATTTTGAGAGGGATTTGAAAAGTTTCAATGGGAATGGGAAGAATTGGGACAAAAATTGGAAAATTTTTCAGGGACTTTGAAAAATTTTCAACTGGAATTTTAGCAATTTTTTGATGTGAAATTGTGAACATGTGGACATGGATTTTGAAAATTCTAGAGAGAATTTTAAAAGCTTCAAGAGAATTTCAACAATTTTGAGAGGGATTTGAAAAGTTTCAATGGGAATGGGAAGAATTGGGACAAAAATTGGAAAATTTTTAAGGGACTTTGAAAAAATTTCAACTGGAATTTTAGCAATTTTTTGACGTGAAATTGTAAACATGTGGACATGGATTTTGAAAATTCTAGAGAGAATTTTAAAAGCTTTAACAGAATTTCAACAATTTTGAGAGGGATTTGAAAAGTTTCAATGGGAATGGGAAGAATTGGGACAAAAATTGGAAAATTTTTAAGGGACTTTGAAAAAATTTCAACTGGAATTTTAGCATTTTTTTTTTTACGTGAAATTGTAAACATGTGGACATGGATTTTGAAAATTCTAGAGAGAATTTTAAAAGCTTCAACAGAATTTCAACAATTTTGAGAGGGATTTGAAAAGTTTCAATGGGAATGGGAAGAATTGAGACAAAAATTGGAAAATTTTTAAGGGACTTTGAAAAAATTTCAACTGGAATTTTAGCCATTTTTTGACGTGAAATTGTAAACATGTGGCCATGGATTTTGAAAATTCTAGAGAGAATTTTAAAAGCTTCAAGAGAATTTCAACAATTTTGAGAGGGATTTGAAAAGTTTCAATGGGAATGGGAAGAATTGGGACAAAAATTGGAAAATTTTTAAGGGACTTTGAAAAAATTTCAAATGGAATTTTAGCCATTTTTTTAAGTGAAATTGTAAACATGTGGCCATGGATTTTGAAAATTCTAGAGAGAATTTTAAAAGCTTCAACAGAATTTCAACAATTTTGAGAGGGATTTGAAAAGTTTCAATGGGAATGGGAAGAATTGGGACAAAAATTGGAAAATTTTTAAGGGACTTTGAAAAAATTTCAACTGGAATTTTAGCATTTTTTTACGTGAAATTGTAAACATGTGGACATGGATTTTGAAAATTCTAGAGAGAATTTTAAAAGCTTCAAGAGAATTTCTACAATTTTGAGAGGGATTTGAAAAGTTTCAATGGGAATGGGAAGAATTGGGACAAAAATTGGAAAATTTTTAAGGGACTTTGAAAAAATTTCAACTGGAATTTTAGCCATTTTTTGACGTGAAATTGTAAACATGTGGACATGGATTTTGAAAATTCTAGAGAGAATTTTAAAAGCTTCAAGAGAATTTCAACAATTTTGAGAGGGATTTGAAAAGTTTCAATGGGAATGGGAAGAATTGGGACAAAAATTGGAAAATTTTTAAGGGACTTTGAAAAAATTTCAAATGGAATTTTAGCCATTTTTTGACGTGAAATTGTAAACATGTGGCCATGGATTTTGAAAATTCTAGAGAGAATTTTTAAAGCTTCAACAGAATTTCAACAATTTTGAGAGGGATTTGAAAAGTTTCAATGGGAATGGGAAGAATTGGGACAAAAATTGGAAAATTTTTAAGGGACTTTGAAAAAATTTCAACTGGAATTTTAGCCATTTTTTGACATGAAATTGTAAACATGTGGCCATGGATTTTGAAAATTCTAGAGAGAGTTTTAAAAGCTTCAACAGAATTTCTACAATTTTGAGAGTGATTTGAAAAGCTTCAATGGGAATGGGAAGAATTGGGTCAAAAATTGGAAAATTTTTAAGGGACTTTGAAAAAATTTCAACTGGAATTTTAGCCATTTTTTTAAGTGAAATTGTAAACATGTGGCCATGGATTTTGAAAATTCTAGAGAGAATTTTAAAAGCTTCAACAGAATTTCAACAATTTTGAGAGGGATTTGAAAAGTTTCAATGGGAATGGGAAGAATTGGGACAAAAATTGGAAAATTTTTAAGGGACTTTGAAAAAATTTCAACTGGAATTTTAGCAATTTTTTTATGTGAAATTGTAAACATGTGGACATGGATTTTGAAAATTCTAGAGAGAATTTTAAAAGCTTTAACAGAATTTCTACAATTTTGAGAGGGATTTGAAAAGTTTCAATGGGAATGGGAAGAATTGGGACAAAAATTGGAAAATTTTTAAGGGACTTTGAAAAAATTTCAACTGGAATTTTAGCCATTTTTTTACATGAATTGTAAACATGTGGCCATGGATTTTGAAAATTCTAGAGAGAATTTTAAAAGCTTCAAGAGAATTTCAACAATTTTGAGAGGGATTTGAAAAGTTTCAATGGGAATGGGAAGAATTGGGACAAAAATTGGAAAATTTTTAAGGGACTTTGAAAAAATTTCAACTGGAATTTTAGCCATTTTTTACGTGAAATTGTAAACATGTGGCCATGGATTTTGAAAATTCTAGAGAGAATTTTAAAAGCTTCAAGAGAATTTCAACAATTTTGAGAGGGATTTGAAAAGTTTCAATGGGAATGGGAAGAATTGGGACAAAAATTGGAAAATTTTTAAGGGACTTTGAAAAAATTTCAACTGGAATTTTAGCCATTTTTTACGTGAAATTGTAAACATGTGGCCATGGATTTTGAAAATTCTAGAGAGAATTTTAAAAGCTTCAAGAGAATTTCAACAATTTTGAGAGGGATTTGAAAAGTTTCAATGGGAATGGGAAGAATTGGGACAAAAATTGGAAAATTTTTAAGGCACTTTGAAAAAATTTCAAATGGAATTTTAGCCATTTTTTTAAGTGAAATTGTAAACATGTGGCCATGGATTTTGAAAATTCTAGAGAGAATTTTAAAAAGCTTCAACAGAATTTCAACAATTTTGAGAGGGATTTGAAAAGTTTCAATGGGAATGGGAAGAATTGGGACAAAAATTGGAAAATTTTTAAGGGACTTTGAAAAAATTTCAACTGGAATTTTAGCCATTTTTTTTACGTGAAATTGTAAACATGTGGACATGGATTTTGAAAATTCTAGAGAGAATTTTAAAAGCTTCAAGAGAATTTCTACAATTTTGAGAGGGATTTGAAAAGTTTCAATGGGAATGGGAAGAATTGGGACAAAAATTGGAAAATTTTTAAGGGACTTTGAAAAAATTTCAACTGGAATTTTAGCCATTTTTTGACGTGAAATTGTAAACATGTGGACATGGATTTTGAAAATTCTAGAGAGAATTTTAAAAGCTTCAAGAGAATTTCAACAATTTTGAGAGGGATTTGAAAAGTTTCAATGGGAATGGGAAGAATTGGGACAAAAATTGGAAAATTTTTAAGGGACTTTGAAAAAATTTCAAATGGAATTTTAGCCATTTTTTGACGTGAAATTGTAAACATGTGGCCATGGATTTTGAAAATTCTAGAGAGAATTTTAAAAGCTTCAACAGAATTTCAACAATTTTGAGAGGGATTTGAAAAGTTTCAATGGGAATGGAAGAATTGGGACAAAAATTGGAAAATTTTTAAGGGACTTTGAAAAAATTTCAACTGGAATTTTAGCAATTTTTTGATGTGAAATTGTGAACATGTGGACATGGATTTTGAAAATTCTAGAGAGAATTTTAAAAGCTTCAAGAGAATTTCAACAATTTTGAGAGGGATTTGAAAAGTTTCAATGGGAATGGGAAGAATTGGGACAAAAATTGGAAAATTTTTAAGGGACGTTGAAAAAATTTCAAATGGAATTTTAGCCATTTTTTGACGTGAAATTGTAAACATGTGGACATGGATTTTGAAAATTCTAGAGAGAATTTTAAAAGCTTCAAGAGAATTTCAACACTTTTGAGAGGGATTTGAAAAGTTTCAATGGGAATGGGAAGAATTGGGACAAAAATTGGAAAATTTTTAAGGGACGTTGAAAAAATTTCAAATGGAATTTTAGCCATTTTTTGACGTGAAATTGTAAACATGTGGACATGGATTTTGAAAATTCTAGAGAGAATTTTAAAAGCTTCAAGAGAATTTCAACAATTTTGAGAGGGATTTGAAAAGTTTCAATGGGAATGGGAAGAATTGGGACAAAAATTGGAAAATTTTTAAGGGACTTTGAAAAAATTTCAACTGGAATTTTAGCAATTTTTTGACGTGAAATTGTAAACATGTGGACATGGATTTTGAAAATTCTAGAGAGAATTTTAAAAGCTTCAAGAGAATTTCAACAATTTTGAGAGGGATTTGAAAAGTTTCAATGGGAATGGGAAGAATTGGGACAAAAATTGGAAAATTTTTAAGGGACTTTGAAAAAATTTCAACTGGAATTTTAGCCATTTTTTGACGTGAAATTGTAAACATGTGGACATGGATTTTGAAAATTCTAGAGAGAATTTTAAAAGCTTCAAGAGAATTTCAACAATTTTGAGAGGGATTTGAAAAGTTTCAATGGGAATGGGAAGAATTGGGACAAAAATTGGAAAATTTTTAAGGGACTTTGAAAAAATTTCAAATGGAATTTTAGCCATTTTTTGACGTGAAATTGTAAACATGTGGCCATGGATTTTGAAAATTCTAGAGAGAATTTTAAAAGCTTCAACAGAATTTCAACAATTTTGAGAGGGATTTGAAAAGTTTCAATGGGAATGGGAAGAATTGGGACAAAAATTGGAAAATTTTTAAGGGACTTTGAAAAAATTTCAACTGGAATTTTAGCAATTTTTTGATGTGAAATTGTGAACATGTGGACATGGATTTTGAAAATTCTAGAGAGAATTTTAAAAGCTTCAAGAGAATTTCAACAATTTTGAGAGGGATTTGAAAAGTTTCAATGGGAATGGGAAGAATTGGGACAAAAATTGGAAATTTTTAAGGGACGTTGAAAAAATTTCAAATGGAATTTTAGCCATTTTTTGACGTGAAATTGTAAACATGTGGACATGGATTTTGAAAATTCTAGAGAGAATTTTAAAAGCTTCAAGAGAATTTCAACACTTTTGAGAGGGATTTGAAAAGTTTCAATGGGAATGGGAAGAATTGGGACAAAAATTGGAAAATTTTTAAGGGACGTTGAAAAAATTTCAAATGGAATTTTAGCCATTTTTTGACGTGAAATTGTAAACATGTGGACATGGATTTTGAAAATTCTAGAGAGAATTTTAAAAGCTTCAAGAGAATTTCAACAATTTTGAGAGGGATTTGAAAAGTTTCAATGGGAATGGGAAGAATTGGGACAAAAATTGGAAAATTTTTAAGGGACTTTGAAAAAATTTCAACTGGAATTTTAGCAATTTTTTGACGTGAAATTGTAAACATGTGGACATGGATTTTGAAAATTCTAGAGAGAATTTTAAAAGCTTCAAGAGAATTTCAACAATTTTGAGAGGGATTTGAAAAGTTTCAATGGGAATGGGAAGAATTGGGACAAAAATTGGAAAATTTTTAAGGGGACTTTGAAAAAATTTCAACTGGAATTTTAGCCATTTTTTACGTGAAATTGTAAACATGTGGCCATGGATTTTGAAAATTCTAGAGAGAATTTTAAAAGCTTCAAGAGAATTTCAACAATTTTGAGAGGGATTTGAAAAGTTTCAATGGGAATGGGAAGAATTGGGACAAAAATTGGAAAATTTTTAAGGGACTTTGAAAAAATTTCAAATGGAATTTTAGCCATTTTTTTAAGTGAAATTGTAAACATGTGGCCATGGATTTTGAAAATTCTAGAGAGAATTTTAAAAGCTTCAACAGAATTTCAACAATTTTGAGAGGGATTTGAAAAGTTTCAATGGGAATGGGAAGAATTGGGACAAAAATTGGAAAATTTTTAAGGGACTTTGAAAAAATTTCAAATGGAATTTTAGCCATTTTTTGACGTGAAATTGTAAACATGTGGACATGGATTTTGAAAATTCTAGAGAGAATTTTAAAAGCTTCAAGAGAATTTCAACAATTTTGAGAGGGATTTGAAAAGTTTCAATGGGAATGGGAAGAATTGGGACAAAAATTGGAAAATTTTTAAGGGACTTTGAAAAAATTTCAACTGGAATTTTAGCCATTTTTTTTACGTGAAATTGTAAACATGTGGACATGGATTTTGAAAATTCTAGAGAGAATTTTAAAAGCTTCAAGAGAATTTCTACAATTTTGAGAGGGATTTGAAAAGTTTCAATGGGAATGGGAAGAATTGGGACAAAAATTGGAAAATTTTTAAGGGACTTTGAAAAAATTTCAACTGGAATTTTAGCCATTTTTTGACGTGAAATTGTAAACATGTGGACATGGATTTTGAAAATTCTAGAGAGAATTTTAAAAGCTTCAAGAGAATTTCAACAATTTTGAGAGGGATTTGAAAAGTTTCAATGGGAATGGGAAGAATTGGGACAAAAATTGGAAAATTTTTAAGGGACTTTGAAAAAATTTCAAATGGAATTTTAGCCATTTTTTGACGTGAAATTGTAAACATGTGGCCATGGATTTTGAAAATTCTAGAGAGAATTTTAAAAGCTTCAACAGAATTTCAACAATTTTGAGAGGGATTTGAAAAGTTTCAATGGGAATGGGAAGAATTGGGACAAAAATTGGAAAATTTTTAAGGGACTTTGAAAAATTTTCAACTGGAATTTTAGCAATTTTTTGATGTGAAATTGTGAACATGTGGACATGGATTTTGAAAATTCTAGAGAGAATTTTAAAAGCTTCAAGAGAATTTCAACAATTTTGAGAGGGATTTGAAAAGTTTCAATGGGAATGGGAAGAATTGGGACAAAAATTGGAAAATTTTTAAGGGACTTTGAAAAAATTTCAACTGGAATTTTAGCAATTTTTTGACGTGAAATTGTAAACATGTGGACATGGATTTTGAAAATTCTAGAGAGAATTTTAAAAGCTTTAACAGAATTTCAACAATTTTGAGAGGGATTTGAAAAGTTTCAATGGGAATGGGAAGAATTGGGACAAAAATGGGAAAATTTTTAAGGGACTTTGAAAAAATTTCAACTGGAATTTTAGCCATTTTTTGACGTGAAATTGTAAACATGTGGCCATGGATTTTGAAAATTCTAGAGAGAATTTTAAAAGCTTCAAGAGAATTTCTACAATTTTGAGAGGGATTTGAAAAGTTTCAATGGGAATGGGAAGAATTGGGACAAAAATTGGAAAATTTTTAAGGGACTTTGAAAAAATTTCAACTGGAATTTTAGCCATTTTTTGACGTGAAATTGTAAACATGTGGACATGGATTTTGAAAATTCTAGAGAGAATTTTAAAAGCTTCAACAGAATTTCAACACTTTTGAGAGGGATTTGAAAAGTTTCAATGGGAATGGGAAGAATTGAGACAAAAATTGGAAAATTTTTAAGGGACGTTGAAAAAATTTCAAATGGAATTTTAGCCATTTTTTGACGTGAAATTGTAAACATGTGGACATGGATTTTGAAAATTCTAGAGAGAATTTTAAAAGCTTCAAGAGAATTTCAACAATTTTGAGAGGGATTTGAAAAGTTTCAATGGGAATGGGAAGAATTGGGACAAAAATTGGAAAATTTTTAAGGGACTTTGAAAAAATTTCAACTGGAATTTTAGCAATTTTTTGACGTGAAATTGTAAACATGTGGACATGGATTTTGAAAATTCTAGAGAGAATTTTAAAAGCTTCAAGAGAATTTCAACAATTTTGAGAGGGATTTGAAAAGTTTCAATGGGAATGGGAAGAATTGGGACAAAAATTGGAAAATTTTTAAGGGACTTTGAAAAAATTTCAACTGGAATTTTAGCCATTTTTTACGTGAAATTGTAAACATGTGGACATGGATTTTGAAAATTCTAGAGAGAATTTTAAAAGCTTCAAGAGAATTTCAACAATTTTGAGAGGGATTTGAAAAGTTTCAATGGGAATGGGAAGAATTGGGACAAAAATTGGAAAATTTTTAAGGGACTTTGAAAAAATTTCAAATGGAATTTTAGCCATTTTTTTAAGTGAAATTGTAAACATGTGGCCATGGATTTTGAAAATTCTAGAGAGAATTTTAAAAGCTTCAACAGAATTTCAACAATTTTGAGAGGGATTTGAAAAGTTTCAATGGGAATGGGAAGAATTGGGACAAAAATTGGAAAATTTTTAAGGGACTTTGAAAAAATTTCAAATGGAATTTTAGCCATTTTTTGACGTGAAATTGTAAACATGTGGACATGGATTTTGAAAATTCTAGAGAGAATTTTAAAAGCTTCAAGAGAATTTCAACAATTTTGAGAGGGATTTGAAAAGTTTCAATGGGAATGGGAAGAATTGGGACAAAAATTGGAAAATTTTTAAGGGACTTTGAAAAAATTTCAACTGGAATTTTAGCAATTTTTTGACGTGAAATTGTAAACATGTGGACATGGATTTGAAAATTCTAGAGAGAATTTTAAAAGCTTCAAGAGAATTTCAACAATTTTGAGAGGGATTTGAAAAGTTTCAATGGGAATGGGAAGAATTGGGACAAAAATGGGAAAATTTTTAAGGGACTTTGAAAAAATTTCAACTGGAATTTTAGCCATTTTTTACGTGAAATTGTAAACATGTGGCCATGGATTTGAAAATTCTAGAGAGAATTTTAAAAGCTTCAAGAGAATTTCAACAATTTTGAGAGGGATTTGAAAAGTTTCAATGGGAATGGGAAGAATTGGGACAAAAATTGGAAAATTTTTAAGGGACTTTGAAAAAATTTCAACTGGAATTTTAGCCATTTTTTGACGTGAAATTGTAAACATGTGGACATGGATTTTGAAAATTCTAGAGAGAATTTTAAAAGCTTCAAGAGAATTTCAACAATTTTGAGAGGGATTTGAAAAGTTTCAATGGGAATGGGAAGAATTGGGACAAAAATTGGAAAATTTTTCAGGGACTTTGAAAAATTTTCAACTGGAATTTTAGCAATTTTTTGATGTGAAATTGTGAAACATGTGGACATGGATTTTGAAAATTCTAGAGAGAATTTTAAAAGCTTCAAGAGAATTTCAACAATTTTGAGAGGGATTTGAAAAGTTTCAATGGGAATGGGAAGAATTGGGACAAAAATGGGAAAATTTTTAAGGGACTTTGAAAAAATTTCAACTGGAATTTTAGCCATTTTTTACGTGAAATTGTAAACATGTGGCCATGGATTTTGAAAATTCTAGAGAGAATTTTAAAAGCTTCAAGAGAATTTCAACAATTTTGAGAGGGATTTGAAAAGTTTCAATGGGAATGGGAAGAATTGGGACAAAAATTGGAAAATTTTTAAGGGACTTTGAAAAAATTTCAAATGGAATTTTAGCCATTTTTTTAAGTGAAATTGTAAACATGTGGCCATGGATTTTGAAAATTCTAGAGAGAATTTTAAAAGCTTCAACAGAATTTCAACACTTTTGAGAGGGATTTGGAAAAGTTTCAATGGGAATGGGAAGAATTGAGACAAAAATTGGAAAATTTTTAAGGGACTTTGAAAAAATTTCAACTGGAATTTTAGCCATTTTTTGACGTGAAATTGTAAACATGTGGACATGGATTTTGAAAATTCTAGAGAGAATTTTAAAAGCTTCAAGAGAATTTCAACAATTTTGAGAGGGATTTGAAAAGTTTCAATGGGAATGGGAAGAATTGGGACAAAAATTGGAAAATTTTTCAGGGACTTTGAAAAATTTTCAACTGGAATTTTAGCAATTTTTTGATGTGAAATTGTGAACATGTGGACATGGATTTTGAAAATTCTAGAGAGAATTTTAAAAGCTTCAAGAGAATTTCAACAATTTTGAGAGGGATTTGAAAAGTTTCAATGGGAATGGGAAGAATTGGGACAAAAATTGGAAAATTTTTAAGGGACTTTGAAAAAATTTCAACTGGAATTTTAGCAATTTTTTGACGTGAAATTGTAAACATGTGGACATGGATTTTGAAAATTCTAGAGAGAATTTTAAAAGCTTCAAGAGAATTTCTACAATTTTGAGAGGGATTTGAAAAGTTTCAATGGGAATGGGAAGAATTGGGACAAAAATTGGAAAATTTTTAAGGGACTTTGAAAAAATTTCAACTGGAATTTTAGCCATTTTTTTTTTTACGTGAAATTGTAAACATGTGGACATGGATTTTGAAAATTCTAGAGAGAATTTTAAAAGCTTCAACAGAATTTCAACAATTTTGAGAGGGATTTGAAAAGTTTCAATGGGAATGGGAAGAATTGAGACAAAAATTGGAAAATTTTTAAGGGACTTTGAAAAAATTTCAAATGGAATTTTAGCCATTTTTTGACGTGAAATTGTAAACATGTGGCCATGGATTTTGAAAATTCTAGAGAGAATTTTTAAAGCTTCAACAGAATTTCAACAATTTTGAGAGGGATTTGAAAAGTTTCAATGGGAATGGGAAGAATTGGGACAAAAATTGGAAAATTTTTAAGGGACTTTGAAAAAATTTCAACTGGAATTTTAGCCATTTTTTACGTGAAATTGTAAACATGTGGCCATGGATTTTGAAAATTCTAGAGAGAATTTTAAAAGCTTCAAGAGAATTTCAACAATTTTGAGAGGGATTTGAAAAGTTTCAATGGGAATGGGAAGAATTGGGACAAAAATTGGAAAATTTTTAAGGGACTTTGAAAAAATTTCAAATGGAATTTTAGCCATTTTTTTAAGTGAAATTGTAAACATGTGGCCATGGATTTTGAAAATTCTAGAGAGAATTTTAAAAGCTTCAACAGAATTTCAACAATTTTGAGAGGGATTTGAAAAGTTTCAATGGGAATGGGAAGAATTGGGACAAAAATTGGAAAATTTTTAAGGGACTTTGAAAAATTTTCAACTGGAATTTTAGCAATTTTTTGATGTGAAATTGTAAACATGTGGACATGGATTTTGAAAATTCTAGAGAGAATTTTAAAAGCTTCAAGAGAATTTCAACAATTTTGAGAGGGATTTGAAAAGTTTCAATGGGAATGGGAAGAATTGGGACAAAAATTGGAAAATTTTTAAGGGACTTTGAAAAAATTTCAACTGGAATTTTAGCCATTTTTTTACATGAATTGTAAATATGTGGACATGGATTTTGAAAATTCTAGAGAGAATTTTAAAAGCTTCAAGAGAATTTCAACAATTTTGAGAGGGATTTGAAAAGTTTCAATGGGAATGGGAAGAATTGGGACAAAAATTGGAAAACTTTTAAGGGACTTTGAAAAAATTTCAACTGGAATTTTAGCATTTTTTTTACGTGAAATTGTAAACATGTGGACATGGATTTTGAAAATTCTAGAGAGAATTTTAAAAGCTTTAACAGAATTTCTACAATTTTGAGAGGGATTTGAAAAGTTTCAATGCGAATGGGAAGAATTGGGACAAAAATTGGAAAATTTTTAAGGGACTTTGAAAAAATTTCAACTGGAATTTTAGCCATTTTTTGACGTGAAATTGTAAACATGTGGACATGGATTTTGAAAATTCTAGAGAGAATTTTAAAAGCTTCAAGAGAATTTCAACAATTTTGAGAGGGATTTGAAAAGTTTCAATGGGAATGGGAAGAATTGGGACAAAAATTGGAAAATTTTTAAGGGACTTTGAAAAAATTTCAACTGGAATTTTAGCAATTTTTTGACGTGAAATTGTAAACATGTGGACATGGATTTTGAAAATTCTAGAGAGAATTTTTAAAGCTTTAACAGAATTTCAACAATTTTGAGAGGGATTTGAAAAGTTTCAATGGGAATGGGAAGAATTGGGACAAAAATTGGAAAATTTTTAAGGGACTTTGAAAAAATTTCAACTGGAATTTTAGCAATTTTTTATGTGAAATTGTAAACATGTGGACATGGATTTTGAAAATTCTAGAGAGAATTTTAAAAGCTTCAAGAGAATTTCAACAATTTTGAGAGGGATTTGAAAAGTTTCAATGGGAATGGGAAGAATTGGGACAAAAATTGGAAAATTTTTAAGGGACTTTGAAAAAATTTCAAATGGAATTTTAGCCATTTTTTTAAGTGAAATTGTAAACATGTGGCCATGGATTTTGAAAATTCTAGAGAGAATTTTAAAAGCTTCAACAGAATTTCAACAATTTTGAGAGGGATTTGAAAAGTTTCAATGGGAATGGGAAGAATTGGGACAAAAATTGGAAAATTTTTAAGGGACTTTGAAAAAATTTCAACTGGAATTTTAGCATTTTTTTTACGTGAAATTGTAAACATGTGGACATGGATTTTGAAAATTCTAGAGAGAATTTTAAATGCTTCAAGAGAATTTCTACAATTTTGAGAGGGATTTGAAAAGTTTCAATGGGAATGGGAAGAATTGGGACAAAAATTGGAAAATTTTTAAGGGACTTTGAAAAATTTCAACTGGAATTTTAGCAATTTTTTTATGTGAAATTGTAAACATGTGGCCATGGATTTTGAAAATTCTAGAGAGAATTTTAAAAGCTTCAACAGAATTTCAACAATTTTGAGAGGGATTTGAAAAGTTTCAATGGGAATGGGAAGAATTGGGACAAAAATTGGAAAATTTTTAAGGGACTTTGAAAAAATTTCAACTGGAATTTTAGCCATTTTTTGACGTGAAATTGTAAACATGTGGCCATGGATTTTGAAAATTCTAGAGAGAATTTTAAAAGCTTCAAGAGAATTTCAACAATTTTGAGAGGGATTTGAAAAGTTTCAATGGGAATGGGAAGAATTGGGACAAAAATTGGAAAATTTTTAAGGGACTTTGAAAAAATTTCAACTGGAATTTTAGCCATTTTTTGACATGAAATTGTAAACATGTGGCCATGGATTTTGAAAATTCTAGAGAGAGTTTTAAAAGCTTCAACAGAATTTCTACAATTTTGAGAGGGATTTGAAAAGTTTCAATGGGAATGGGAAGAATTGGGTCAAAAATTGGAAATTTTTAAGGGACTTTGAAAAATTTCAACTGGAATTTTAGCCATTTTTTGACGTGAAATTGTAAACATGTGGACATGGATTTTTGAAAATTCTAGAGAGAATTTTAAAAGCTTCAAGAGAATTTCAACAATTTTGAGAGGGATTTGAAAAGTTTCAATGGGAATGGGAAGAATTGGGACAAAAATTGGAAAATTTTTAAGGGACTTTGAAAAAATTTCAAATGGAATTTTAGCCATTTTTTGACGTGAAATTGTAAACATGTGGCCATGGATTTTGAAAATTCTAGAGAGAATTTTAAAGCTTCAACAGAATTTCAACAATTTTGAGAGGGATTTGAAAAGTTTCAATGGGAATGGGAAGAATTGGGACAAAAATTGGAAAATTTTTAAGGGACTTTGAAAAAATTTCAACTGGAATTTTAGCCATTTTTTGACATGAAATTGTAAACATGTGGCCATGGATTTTGAAAATTCTAGAGAGAGTTTTAAAAGCTTCAACAGAATTTCTACAATTTTGAGAGGGATTTGAAAAGCTTCAATGGGAATGGGAAGAATTGGGTCAAAAATTGGAAAATTTTTAAGGGACTTTGAAAAAATTTCAACTGGAATTTTAGCCATTTTTTGACGTGAAATTGTAAACATGTGGACATGGATTTTGAAAATTCTAGAGAGAATTTTAAAAGCTTCAAGAGAATTTCAACAATTTTGAGAGGGATTTGAAAAGTTTCAATGGGAATGGGAAGAATTGGGACAAAAATTGGAAAATTTTTCAGGGACTTTGAAAAATTTCAACTGGAATTTTAGCAATTTTTTGATGTGAAATTGTGAACATGTGGACATGGATTTTGAAAATTCTAGAGAGAATTTTAAAAGCTTCAAGAGAATTTCAACAATTTTGAGAGGGATTTGAAAAGTTTCAATGGGAATGGGAAGAATTGGGACAAAAATTGGAAATTTTTAAGGGACTTTGAAAAAATTTCAACTGGAATTTTAGCAATTTTTTGACGTGAAATTGTAAACATGTGGACATGGATTTTGAAAATTCTAGAGAGAATTTTAAAAGCTTTAACAGAATTTCAACAATTTTGAGAGGGATTTGAAAAGTTTCAATGGGAATGGGAAGAATTGGGACAAAAATTGGAAAATTTTTAAGGGACTTTGAAAAAATTTCAACTGGAATTTTAGCAACTTTTTGACGTGAAATTGTAAACATGTGGACATGGATTTTGAAAATTCTAGAGAGAATTTTAAAAGCTTCAAGAGAATTTCTACAATTTTGAGAGGGATTTGAAAAGTTTCAATGGGAATGGGAAGAATTGGGACAAAAATTGGAAAATTTTTAAGGGACTTTGAAAAAATTTCAACTGGAATTTTAGCCATTTTTTTACGTGAAATTGTAAACATGTGGACATGGATTTTGAAAATTCTAGAGAGAATTTTAAAAGCTTCAAGAGAATTTCAACAATTTCGAGAGGGATTTGAAAAGTTTCAATGGGAAAGGGAAGAATTGGGACAAAAATTGGAAAATTTTTAAGGGACTTTGAAAAAATTTCAAATGGAATTTTAGCCATTTTTTGACGTGAAATTGTAAACATGTGGCCATGGATTTTGAAAATTCTAGAGAGAATTTTAAAAGCTTCAACAGAATTTCAACAATTTTGAGAGGGATTTGAAAAGTTTCAATGGGAATGGGAAGAATTGGGACAAAAATTGGAAAATTTTTAAGGGACTTTGAAAAAATTTCAACTGGAATTTTAGCCATTTTTTTACATGAATTTTAAACATGTGGACATGGATTTTGAAAATTCTAGAGAGAATTTTAAAAGCTTCAAGAGAATTTCAACAATTTTGAGAGGGATTTGAAAAGTTTCAATGGGAATGGGAAGAATTGGGACAAAAATTGGAAAACTTTTAAGGGACTTTGAAAAAATTTCAACTGGAATTTTAGCATTTTTTTTACGTGAAATTGTAAACATGTGGACATGGATTTTGAAAATTCTAGAGAGAATTTTAAAAGCTTCAAGAGAATTTCAACAATTTTGAGAGGGATTTGAAAAGTTTCAATGGGAATGGGAAGAATTGGGACAAAAATTGGAAAATTTTTAAGGGACTTTGAAAAATTTCAACTGGAATTTTAGCAATTTTTTGACGTGAAATTGTAAACATGTGGACTTGGATTTTGAAAATTCTAGAGAGAATTTTAAAAGCTTCAAGAGAATTTCTACAATTTTGAGAGGGATTTGAAAAGTTTCAATGGGAATGGGAAGAATTGGGACAAAAATTGGAAAATTTTTCAGGGACTTTGAAAAAATTTCAACTGGAATTTTAGCCATTTTTTTTTTTACGTGAAATTGTAAACATGTGGACATGGATTTTGAAAATTCTAGAGAGAATTTTAAAAGCTTCAACATTATTTCAACACTTTTGAGAGGGATTTGAAAAGTTTCAATGGGAATGGGAAGAATTGAGACAAAAATTGGAAAATTTTTAAGGGACTTTGAAAAAATTTCAAATGGAATTTTAGCCATTTTTGACGTGAAATTGTAAACATGTGGCCATGGATTTTGAAAATTCTAGAGAGAATTTTAAAAGCTTCAAGAGAATTTCAACAATTTTGAGAGGGATTTGAAAAGTTTCAATGGGAATGGGAAGAATTGGGACAAAAATTGGAAAATTTTTAAGGGACTTTGAAAAAATTTCAACTGGAATTTTAGCCATTTTTTAAGTGAAATTGTAAACATGTGGCCATGGATTTTGAAAATTCTAGAGAGAATTTTAAAAGCTTCAACAGAATTTCAACAATTTTGAGAGGGATTTGAAAAGTTTCAATGGGAATGGGAAGAATTGGGACAAAAATTGGAAAATTTTTAAGGGACTTTGAAAAAATTTCAAATGGAATTTTAGCCATTTTTTTAAGTGAAATTGTAAACATGTGGCCATGGATTTTGAAAATTCTAGAGAGAATTTTAAAAGCTTCAAGAGAATTTCAACAATTTTGAGAGGGATTTGAAAAGTTTCAATGGGAATGGGAAGAATTGGGACAAAAATTGGAAAATTTTTAAGGGACTTTGAAAAAATTTCAACTGGAATTTTAGCAATTTTTTTATGTGAAATTGTAAACATGTGGACATGGATTTTGAAAATTCTAGAGAGAATTTTAAAAGCTTTAACAGAATTTCTACAATTTTGAGAGGGATTTGAAAAGTTTCAATGGGAATGGGAAGAATTGGGACAAAAATTGGAAAATTTTTAAGGGACTTTGAAAAAATTTCAACTGGAATTTTAGCCATTTTTTTACATGAATTGTAAATATGTGGCCATGGATTTTGAAAATTCTAGAGAGAATTTAAAAGCTTCAACAGAATTTCAACAATTTTGAGAGGGATTTGAAAAGTTTCAATGGGAATGGGAAGAATTGGGACAAAAATTGGAAAATTTTTAAGGGACTTTGAAAAAATTTCAACTGGAATTTTAGCAATTTTTTTATGTGAAATTGTAAACATGTGGCCATGGATTTTGAAAATTCTAGAGAGAATTTTAAAAGCTTCAAGAGAATTTCAACAATTTTGAGAGGGATTTGAAAAGTTTCAATGGGAATGGGAAGAATTGGGACAAAATTTGGAAAATTTTTAAGGGACTTTGAAAAAAATTTCAACTGGAATTTTAGCCATTTTTTACGTGAAATTGTAAACATGTGGCCATGGATTTTGAAAATTCTAGAGAGAATTTTAAAAGCTTCAACAGAATTTCAACAATTTTGAGAGGGATTTGAAAAGTTTCAATGGGAATGGGAAGAATTGGGACAAAAATTGGAAAATTTTTAAGGGACTTTGAAAAAATTTCAAATGGAATTTTAGCCATTTTTTTAAGTGAAATTGTAAACATGTGGCCATGGATTTTGAAAATTCTAGAGAGAATTTTAAAAGCTTCAACAGAATTTCAACAATTTTGAGAGGGATTTGAAAAGTTTCAATGGGAATGGGAAGAATTGGGACAAAAATTGGAAAATTTTTAAGGGACTTTGAAAAAATTTCAACTGGAATTTTAGCATTTTTTTTACGTGAAATTGTAAACATGTGGACATGGATTTTGAAAATTCTAGAGAGAATTTTAAATGCTTCAAGAGAATTTCTACAATTTTGAGAGGGATTTGAAAAGTTTCAATGGGAATGGGAAGAATTGGGACAAAAATTGGAAAATTTTTAAGGGACTTTGAAAAAATTTCAACTGGAATTTTAGCCATTTTTTGACGTGAAATTGTAAACATGTGGACATGGATTTTGAAAATTCTAGAGAGAATTTTAAAACTTCAAGAGAATTTCAACAATTTTGAGAGGGATTTGAAAAGTTTCAATGGGAATGGGAAGAATTGGGACAAAAATTGGAAAATTTTTAAGGGACTTTGAAAAAATTTCAAATGGAATTTTAGCCATTTTTTGACGTGAAATTGTAAACATGTGGCCATGGATTTTGAAAATTCTAGAGAGAATTTTAAAAGTTTCAACAGAATTTCAACAATTTTGAGAGGGATTTGAAAAGTTTCAATGGGAATGGGAAGAATTGGGACAAAAATTGGAAAATTTTTAAGGGACTTTGAAAAAATGTCAACTGGAATTTTAGCCATTTTTTGACATGAAATTGTAAACATGTGGCCACGGATTTTGAAAATTCTAGAGAGAATTTTAAAAGCTTCAAGAGAATTTCAACAATTTTGAGAGGGATTTGAAAAGTTTCAATGGGAATGGGAAGAATTGGGACAAAAATTGGAAAATTTTTAAGGGACTTTGAAAAAATTTCAACTGGAATTTTAGCAATTTTTTGACGTGAAATTGTAAACATGTGGACATGGATTTTGAAAATTCTAGAGAGAATTTTAAAAGCTTCAAGAGAATTTCAACAATTTTGAGAGGGATTTGAAAAGTTTCAATGGGAATGGGAAGAATTGGGACAAAAATTGGAAAATTTTTAAGGGACTTTGAAAAAATTTCAACTGGAATTTTAGCAATTTTTTGAGGTGAAATTGTAAACATGTGGACATGGATTTTGAAAATTCTAGAGAGAATTTTAAAAGCTTCAAGAGAATTTCTACAATTTTGAGAGGGATTTGAAAAGTTTCAATGGGAATGGGAAGAATTGGGACAAAAATTGGAAAATTTTTAAGGGACTTTGAAAAAATTTCAACTGGAATTTTAGCCATTTTTTTACGTGAAATTGTAAACATGTGGACATGGATTTTGAAAATTCTAGAGAGAATTTTAAAAGCTTCAACAGAATTTCAACACTTTTGAGAGGGATTTGAAAAGTTTCAATGGGAATGGGAAGAATTGAGACAAAAATTGGAAAATTTTTAAGGGACTTTGAAAAAATTTCAAATGGAATTTTAGCCATTTTTTGACGTGAAATTGTAAACATGTGGCCATGGATTTTGAAAATTCTAGAGAGAATTTTAAAAGCTTCAACAGAATTTCAACAATTTTGAGAGGTATTTGAAAAGTTTCAATGGGAATGGGAAGAATTGGGACAAAAATTGGAAAATTTTTAAGGGACTTTGAAAAAATTTCACTGGAATTTTAGCCATTTTTTTACATGAATTGTAAACATGTGGACATGGATTTTGAAAATTCTAGAGAGAATTTTAAAAGCTTCAACAGAATTTCAACAATTTTGAGAGGGATTTGAAAAGTTTCAATGGGAATGGGAAGAATTGGGACAAAAATTGGAAAACTTTTAAGGGACTTTGAAAAAATTTCAACTGGAATTTTAGCATTTTTTTTACGTGAAATTGTAAACATGTGGACATGGATTTTGAAAATTCTAGAGAGAATTTTAAAAGCTTTAACAGAATTTCTACAATTTTGAGAGGGATTTGAAAAGTTTCAATGGGAATGGGAAGAATTGGGACAAAAATTGGAAAATTTTTAAGGGACTTTGAAAAAATTTCAACTGGAATTTTAGCCATTTTTTGACGTGAAATTGTAAACATGTGGACATGGATTTTGAAAATTCTAGAGAGAATTTTAAAGCTTCAAGAGAATTTCAACAATTTTGAGAGGGATTTGAAAAGTTTCAATGGGAATGGGAAGAATTGGGACAAAAATTGGAAAATTTTTAAGGGACTTTGAAAAAATTTCAAATGGAATTTTAGCCATTTTTTGACGTGAAATTGTAAACATGTGGCCATGGATTTTGAAATTCTAGAGAGAATTTTAAAAGCTTCAACAGAATTTCAACAATTTTGAGAGGGATTTGAAAAGTTTCAATGGGAATGGGAAGAATTGGGACAAAAATTGGAAAATTTTTAAGGGACTTTGAAAAAATTTCAACTGGAATTTTAGCAATTTTTTGACATGAAATTGTAAACATGTGGCCATGGATTTTGAAAATTCTAGAGAGAGTTTTAAAAGCTTCAACAGAATTTCTACAATTTTGAGAGGGATTTGAAAAGCTTCAATGGGAATGGGAAGAATTGGGTCAAAAATTGGAAAATTTTTAAGGGACTTTGAAAAAATTTCAACTGGAATTTTAGCCATTTTTTGACGTGAAATTGTAAACATGTGGCCATGGATTTTGAAAATTCTAGAGAGAATTTTAAAAGCTTCAACAGAATTTCAACAATTTTGAGAGGGATTTGAAAAGTTTCAATGGGAATGGGAAGAATTGGGACAAAAATTGGAAAATTTTTAAGGGACTTTGAAAAATTTCAACTGGAATTTTAGCCATTTTTTACGTGAAATTGTAAACATGTGGCCATGGATTTTGAAAATTCTAGAGAGAATTTTAAAAGCTTCAAGAGAATTTCAACAATTTTGAGAGGGATTTGAAAAGTTTCAATGGGAATGGGAAGAATTGGGACAAAAATTGGAAAATTTTTAAGGGACTTTGAAAAAATTTCAAATGGAATTTTAGCCATTTTTTTAAGTGAAATTGTAAACATGTGGCCATGGATTTTGAAAATTCTAGAGAGAATTTTAAAAGCTTCAACAGAATTTCAACAATTTTGAGAGGGATTTGAAAAGTTTCAATGGGAATGGGAAGAATTGGGACAAAAATTGGAAAATTTTTAAGGGACTTTGAAAAAATTTCAACTGGAATTTTAGCAATTTTTTTACATGAAATTGTAAACATGTGGACATGGATTTTGAAAATTCTAGAGAGAATTTTAAAAGCTTTAACAGAATTTCTACAATTTTGAGAGGGATTTGAAAAGTTTCAATGGGAATGGGAAGAATTGGGACCAAAAATTGGAAAATTTTTCAGGGACTTTGAAAAAATTTCAACTGGAATTTTAGCCATTTTTTTACATGAATTGTAAACATGTGGACATGGATTTTGAAAATTCTAGAGAGAATTTTAAAAGCTTCAACAGAATTTCAACAATTTTGAGAGGGATTTGAAAAGTTTCAATGGGAATGGGAAGAATTGGGACAAAAATTGGAAAACTTTTAAGGGACTTTGAAAAAAATTTCAACTGGAATTTTAGCATTTTTTTTACGTGAAATTGTAAACATGTGGACATGGATTTTGAAAATTCTAGAGAGAATTTTAAAAGCTTTAACAGAATTTCAACAATTTTGAGAGGGATTTGAAAAGTTTCAATGGGAATGGGAAGAATTGGGACAAAAATTGGAAAATTTTTAAGGGACTTTGAAAAAATTTCAACTGGAATTTTAGCAATTTTTTGACGTGAAATTGTAAACATGTTGCCATGGATTTTGAAAATTCTAGAGAGAATTTTAAAAAGCTTCAACAGAATTTCAACAATTTTGAGAGGGATTTGAAAAGTTTCAATGGGAATGGGAAGAATTGGGACAAAAATGGGAAAATTTTTAAGGGACCTTTGAAAAATTTCAACTGGAATTTTAGCCATTTTTTGACGTGAAATTGTGAACATGTGGACATGGATTTTGAAAATTCTAGAGAGAATTTTAAAAGCTTCAAGAGAATTTCAACAATTTTGAGAGGGATTTGAAAAGTTTCAATGGGAATGGGAAGAATTGGGACAAAAATTGGAAAATTTTTAAGGGACTTTGAAAAAATTTCAACTGGAATTTTAGCAATTTTTTGACGTGAAATTGTAAACATGTGGCCATGGATTTTGAAAATTCTAGAGAGAATTTTAAAAGCTTCAACAGAATTTCTACACTTTTGAGAGGGATTTGAAATGTTTCAATGGGAATGGGAAGAATTGGGACAAAAATGGGAAAATTTTTAAGGACTTTGAAAAAATTTCAACTGGAATTTTAGCAATTTTTTGACGTGAAATTGTAAACATGTGGCCATGGATTTTGAAAATTCTAGAGAGAATTTTAAAAGCTTTAACAGAATTTCTACAATTTTGAGAGGGATTTGAAAAGTTTCAATGGGAATGGGAAGAATTGGGACAAAAATTGGAAAATTTTTCAGGGACTTTGAAAAAATTTCAACTGGAATTTTAGCATTTTTTTTACGTGAAATTGTAAACATGTGGACATGGATTTTGAAAATTCTAGAGAGAATTTTAAAAGCTTTAACAGAATTTCTACAATTTTGAGAGGGATTTGAAAAGTTTCAATGGGAATGGGAAGAATTGGGACAAAAATTGGAAAATTTTTAAGGACTTTGAAAAAATTTCAACTGGAATTTTAGCCATTTTTTGACGTGAAATTGTAAACATGTGGACATGGATTTTGAAAACTGTAGAGAGAATTTTAAAGCTTCAAGAGAATTTCAACAATTTTGAGAGGGATTTGAAAAGTTTCAATGGGAATGGGAAGAATTGGGACAAAAATTGGAAAATTTTTAAGGGACTTTGAAAAATTTCAACTGGAATTTTAGCAATTTTTGACGTGAAATTGTAAACATGTGGCCATGGATTTTGAAAATTCTAGAGAGAATTTTAAAAGCTTCAAGAGAATTTCAACAATTTTGAGAGGGATTTGAAAAGTTTCAATGGGAATGGGAAGAATTGGGACAAAAATTGGAAAATTTTTAAGGGACTTTGAAAAAATTTCAACTGGAATTTTAGCCATTTTTTGACGTGAAATTGTAAACATGAGGACATGGATTTTGAAAATTCTAGAGAGAATTTTTAAAAGATTCAAGAGAATTTCAACAATTTTGAGAGGGATTTGAAAAGTTTCAATGGGAATGGGAAGAATTGGGATAAAAATGGGGAAAATTTTTAAGGGACTTTGAAAAAATTTCAACTGGAATTTTAGCCATTTTTTTACGTGAAATTGTGAACATGTTGAAGTGGATTTTGAAAATTCTAGAGAGAATTTTAAAAGCTTCAACAGAATTTCAACAATTTTGAGAGGGATTTGAAAAGTTTGAATGGGAATGGGAAGAATTGGGACAAAAATTGGAAAATTTTTAAGGGACTTTGAAAAAATTTCAACTGGAATTTTAGCCATTTTTTTACGTGAAATTGTAAACATGTGGACATGGATTTTGAAAGAATTTTAAAAGCTTCAACAGAATTTCAACAATTTTGAGAGGGATTTGAAAAGTTTCAATGGAATGGGAAGAATTGGGACAAAAATGGGAAAATTTTTAAGGGACTTTGAAAAAATTTCAACTGGAATTTTAGCCATTTTTTGACGTGAAATTGTAAACATGTGGACATGGATTTTGAAAATTCTAGAGAGAATTTTAAAAGCTTCAACAGAATTTCAACAATTTTGAGAGGGATTTGAAAAGTTTCAATGGGAATGGGAAGAATTGGGACAAAAATGGGAAAATTTTTAAGGGACTTTGAAAAAATTTCAACTGGAATTTTAGCCATTTTTTGACGTGAAATTGTAAACATGTGGCCATGGATTTTGAAAATTCTAGAGAGAATTTTAAAAGCTTCAAGAGAATTTCAACAATTTTGAGAGGGATTTGAAAAGTTTCAATGGGAATGGGAAGAATTGGGACAAAAATTGGAAAATTTTTAAGGGACTTTGAAAAAATTTCAACTGGAATTTTAGCAATTTTTTGACGTGAAATTGTAAACATGAGGACATGGATTTTGAAAATTCTAGAGAGAATTTTAAAAGCTTCAAGAGAATTTCAACAATTTTGAGAGGGATTTGAAAAGTTTCAATGGGAATGGGAAGAATTGGGACAAAAATGGGAAAATTTTTAAGGGACTTTGAAAAAATTTCAACTGGAATTTTAGCCATTTTTTTACGTGAAATTGTGAACATGTTGAAGTGGATTTTGAAAATTCTAGAGAGAATTTTAAAAGCTTCAACAGAATTTCAACAATTTTGAGAGGGATTTGAAAAGTTTCAATGGGAATGGGAAGAATTGGGACAAAAATTGGAAAATTTTTAAGGGACTTTGAAAAAATTTCAACTGGAATTTTAGCAATTTTTTGACGTGAAATTGTAAACATGTGGCCATGGATTTTGAAAATTCTAGAGAGAATTTTAAAAGCTTCAACAGAATTTCAACAATTTTGAGAGGGATTTGAAAAGTTTCAATGGGAATGGGAAGAATTGGGACAAAAATGGGAAAATTTTTAAGGGACTTTGAAAAAATTTCAACTGGAATTTTAGCCATTTTTTGACGTGAAATTGTGAACATGTGGACATGGATTTTGAAAATTCTAGAGAGAATTTTAAAAGCTTCAAGAGAATTTCAACAATTTTGAGAGGGATTTGAAAAGTTTCAATGGGAATGGGAAGAATTGGGACAAAAATTGGAAAATTTTTCAGGGACTTTGAAAAAATTTCAACTGGAATTTTAGCCATTTTTTTACGTGAAATTGTAAACATGTGGACATGGATTTTGAAAATTCTAGAGAGAATTTTAAAAGCTTCAACAGATTTTCAACAATTTTGAGAGGGATTTGAAAAGTTTCAATGGGAATGGGAAGAATTGGGACAAAAATGGGAAAATTTTTAAGGGACTTTGAAAAAATTTCAACTGGAATTTTAGCCATTTTTTGACGTGAAATTGTAAACATGTGGACATGGATTTTGAAAATTCTAGAGAGAATTTTAAAAGCTTCAACAGAATTTCAACAATTTTGAGAGGGATTTGAAAAGTTTCAATGGGAATGGGAAGAATTGGGACAAAAATTGGAAAATTTTTAAGGGACTTTGAAAAAATTTCAACTGGAATTTTAGCAATTTTTTGACGTGAAATTGTAAACATGTGGACATGGATTTTGAAAATTCTAGAGAGAATTTTAAAAGCTTCAACAGAATTTCAACAATTTTGAGAGGGATTTGAAAAGTTTCAATGGGAATGGGAAGAATTGGGACAAAAATTGGAAAATTTTTAAGGGACTTTGAAAAAATTTCAACTGGAATTTTAGCAATTTTTTGACGTGAAATTGTAAACATGTGGACATGGATTTTGAAAATTCTAGAGAGAATTTTAAAAGCTTCAACAGAATTTCTACACTTTTGAGAGGGATTTGAAATGTTTCAATGGGAATGGGAAGAATTGGGACAAAAATGGGAAAATTTTTAAGGGACTTTGAAAAAATTTCAACTGGAATTTTAGCAATTTTTTGACGTGAAATTGTAAACATGTGGACATGGATTTTGAAAATTCTAGAGAGAATTTTAAAAGCTTTAACAGAATTTCTACAATTTTGAGAGGGATTTGAAAAGTTTCAATGGGAATGGGAAGAATTGGG
Source organism: Streptopelia decaocto (assembly GCF_964273445.1). Lineage (NCBI taxonomy): Eukaryota > Metazoa > Chordata > Aves > Columbiformes > Columbidae > Streptopelia > Streptopelia decaocto. The sequence continues at coordinate 143,130 of NW_028116867.1, forward strand.
ACAAAAATTGGAAAATTTTTCAGGGACTTTGAAAAAATTTCAACTGGAATTTTAGCATTTTTTTTACGTGAAATTGTAAACATGTGGACATGGATTTTGAAAATTGTAGAGAGAATTTTAAAAGCTTCAACAGAATTTCAACAATTTTGAGAGGGATTTGAAAAGTTTCAATGGGAATGGGAAGAATTGGGACAAAAATTGGAAAATTTTTAAGGGACTTTGAAAAAATTTCAACTGGAATTTTAGCAATTTTTTAAGTGAAATTGTAAACATGTGGCCATGGATTTTGAAAATTCTAGAGAGAATTTTAAAAGCTTCAAGAGAATTTCAACAATTTTGAGAGGGATTTGAAAAGTTTCAATGGGAATGGGAAGAATTGGGACAAAAATTGGAAAATTTTTAAGGGACTTTGAAAAAATTTCAACTGGAATTTTAGCAATTTTTTGACGTGAAATTGTAAACATGAGGACATGGATTTTGAAAATTCTAGAGAGAATTTTAAAAGCTTCAAGATAATTTCAACAATTTTGAGAGGGATTTGAAAAGTTTCAATGGGAATGGGAAGAATTGGGACAAAAATTGGAAAATTTTTAAGGGACTTTGAAAAAATTTCAACTGGAATTTTAGCCATTTTTTTACGTGAAATTGTGAACATGTTGAAGTGGATTTTGAAAATGCTAGAGAGAATTTTAAAAGCTTCAACAGAATTTCAACAATTTTGAGAGGGATTTGAAAAGTTTCAATGGGAATGGGAAGAATTGGGACAAAAATTGGAAAATTTTTCAGGGACTTTGAAAAAATTTCAACTGGAATTTTAGCAATTTTTTGACGTGAAATTGTAAACATGTGGCCATGGATTTTGAAAATTCTAGAGAGAATTTTAAAAGCTTCAACAGAATTTCAACAATTTTGAGAGGGATTTGAAAAGTTTCAATGGGAATGGGAAGAATTGGGACAAAAATGGGAAAATTTTTAAGGGACTTTGAAAAAATTTCAACTGGAATTTTAGCCATTTTTTGACGTGAAATTGTGAACATGTGGACATGGATTTTGAAAATTGTAGAGAGAATTTTAAAAGCTTCAAGAGAATTTCAACAATTTTGAGAGGGATTTGAAAAGTTTCAATGGGAATGGGAAGAATTGGGACAAAAATTGGAAAATTTTTCAGGGACTTTGAAAAAATTTCAACTGGAATTTTAGCAATTTTTTTACATGAAATTGTAAACATGTGGCCATGGATTTTGAAAATTCTAGAGAGAATTTTAAAAGCTTCAAGAGAATTTCAACAATTTTGAGAGGGATTTGAAAAGTTTCAATGGGAATGGGAACAATAGGGACAAAAATTGGAAAATTTTTAAGGGACTTTGAAAAAATTTCAACTGGAATTTTAGCAATTTTTTGACGTGAAATTGTAAACATGTGGACATGGATTTTGAAAATTCTAGAGAGAATTTTAAAAGCTTTAACAGAATTTCAACAATTTTGAGAGGGATTTGAAAAGTTTCAATGGGAATGGGAAGAATTGGGACAAAAATTGGAAAATTTTTAAGGGACTTTGAAAAAATTTCAACTGGAATTTTAGCCATTTTTTGACGTGAAATTGTAAACATGTGGACATGGATTTTGAAAATTCTAGAGAGAATTTTAAAAGCTTCAAGAGAATTTCAACAATTTTGAGAGGGATTTGAAAAGTTTCAATGGGAATGGGAAGAATTGGGACAAAAATTGGAAAATTTTTAAGGGACTTTGAAAAAATTTCAACTGGAATTTTAGCCATTTTTTGACGTGAAATTGTAAACATGTGGACATGGATTTTGAAAATTCTAGAGAGAATTTTAAAAGCTTCAAGAGAATTTCAACAATTTTGAGAGGGATTTGAAAAGTTTCAATGGGAATGGGAAGAATTGGGACAAAAATTGGAAAATTTTAAGGGACTTTGAAAAAATTTCAACTGGAATTTTAGCCATTTTTTGACGTGAAATTGTAAACATGTGGCCATGGATTTTGAAAATTCTAGAGAGAATTTTAAAAGCTTCAACAGAATTTCAACAATTTTGAGAGGGATTTGAAAAGTTTCAATGGGAATGGGAAGAATTGGGACAAAAATTGGAAAATTTTTAAGGGACTTTGAAAAAATTTCAACTGGAATTTTAGCCATTTTTTGACATGAAATTGTAAACATGTGGACATGGATTTTGAAAATTCTAGAGAGAATTTTAAAAGCTTTAACAGAATTTCTACAATTTTGAGAGGGATTTGAAAAGTTTCAATGGGAATGGGAAGAATTGGGACAAAAATTGGAAAATTTTTCAGGGACTTTGAAAAAGTTTCAACTGGAATTTTAGCAATTTTTTTACATGAAATTGTAAACATGTGGCCATGGATTTTGAAAATTCTAGAGAGAATTTTAAAAGCTTCAACAGAATTTCAACAATTTTGAGAGGGATTTGAAAAGTTTCAATGGGAATGGGAACAATAGAGACAAAAATTGGAAAATTTTTAAGGGACTTTGAAAAAATTTCAACTGGAATTTTAGCAATTTTTTTATGTGAAATTGTAAACATGTGGCCATGGATTTTGAAAATTCTAGAGAGAATTTTAAAAGCTTCAAGAGAATTTCTACAATTTTGAGAGGGATTTGAAAAGTTTCAATGGGAATGGGAAGAATTGGGACAAAAATTGGAAAATTTTTCAGGGACTTTGAAAAAATTTCAACTGGAATTTTAGCCATTTTTTGACGTGAAATTGTAAACATGTGGACATGGATTTTGAAAATTCTAGAGAGAATTTTAAAAGCTTCAACAGAATTTCAACAATTTTGAGAGGGATTTGAAAAGTTTCAATGGGAATGGGAAGAATTGGGACAAAAATTGGAAAATTTTTCAGGGACTTTGTAAAAATTTCAACTGGAATTTTAGCCATTTTTTGACGTGAAATTGTAAACATGTGGACATGGATTTTGAAAATTCTAGAGAGAATTTTAAAAGCTTCAACAGAATTTCAACAATTTTGAGAGGGATTTGAAAAGTTTCAATGGGAATGGGAAGAATTGGGACAAAAATGGGAAAATTTTTAAGGGACTTTGAAAAAATTTCAACTGGAATTTTAGCCATTTTTTGACGTGAAATTGTAAACATGTGGACATGGATTTTGAAAATTCTAGAGAGAATTTTAAAAGCTTCAACAGAATTTCAACAATTTTGAGAGGGATTTGAAAAGTTTCAATGGGAATGGGAAGAATTGGGACAAAAATTGGAAAATTTTTAAGGGACTTTGAAAAAAATTCAACTGGAATTTTAGCCATTTTTTGACGTGAAATTGTAAACATGTGGACATGGATTTTGAAAATTCTAGAGAGAATTTTAAAAGCTTCAACAGAATTTCTACACTTTTGAGAGGGATTTGAAATGTTTCAATGGGAATGGGAAGAATTGGGACAAAAATGGGAAAATTTTTAAGGGACTTTGAAAAAATTTCAACTGGAATTTTAGCAATTTTTTGACGTGAAATTGTAAACATGTGGACATGGATTTTGAAAATTCTAGAGAGAATTTTAAAAGCTTTAACAGAATTTCTACAATTTTGAGAGGGATTTGAAAAGTTTCAATGGGAATGGGAAGAATTGGGACAAAAATTGGAAAATTTTTCAGGGACTTTGAAAAATTTCAACTGGAATTTTAGCATTTTTTTTACGTGAAATTGTAAACATGTGGACATGGATTTTGAAAATTGTAGAGAGAATTTTAAAAGCTTCAACAGAATTTCAACAATTTTGAGAGGGATTTGAAAAGTTTCAATGGGAATGGGAAGAATTGGGACAAAAATTGGAAAATTTTTAAGGGACTTTGAAAAAATTTCAACTGGAATTTTAGCAATTTTTTTAAGTGAAATTGTAAACATGTGGCCATGGATTTTGAAAATTCTAGAGAGAATTTTAAAAGCTTCAAGAGAATTTCAACAATTTTGAGAGGGATTTGAAAAGTTTCAATGGGAATGGGAAGAATTGGGACAAAAATTGGAAAATTTTTAAGGGACTTTGAAAAAATTTCAACTGGAATTTTAGCCATTTTTTGACGTGAAATTGTAAACATGAGGACATGGATTTTGAAAATTCTAGAGAGAATTTTAAAAGCTTCAAGAGAATTTCAACAATTTTGAGAGGGATTTGAAAAGTTTCAATGGGAATGGGAAGAATTGGGACAAAAATTGGAAAATTTTTAAGGGACTTTGAAAAAATTTCAACTGGAATTTTAGCCATTTTTTTACGTGAAATTGTGAACATGTTGAAGTGGATTTTGAAAATTCTAGAGAGAATTTTAAAAGCTTCAACAGAATTTCAACAATTTTGAGAGGGATTTGAAAAGTTTCAATGGGAATGGGAAGAATTGGGACAAAAATTGGGAAAATTTTTAAGGGACTTTGAAAAAATTTCAACTGGAATTTTAGCAATTTTTTGACGTGAAATTGTAAACATGTGGCCATGGATTTTGAAAATTCTAGAGAGAATTTTAAAAGCTTCAACAGAATTTCAACAATTTTGAGAGGGATTTGAAAAGTTTCAATGGGAATGGGAAGAATTGGGACAAAAATGGGAAAATTTTTAAGGGACTTTGAAAAAATTTCAACTGGAATTTTAGCCATTTTTTGACGTGAAATTGTGAACATGTGGACATGGATTTTGAAAATTCTAGAGAGAATTTTAAAAGCTTCAAGAGAATTTCAACAATTTTGAGAGGGATTTGAAAAGTTTCAATGGGAATGGGAAGAATTGGGACAAAAATTGGAAAATTTTTCAGGGACTTTGAAAAAATTTCAACTGGAATTTTAGCAATTTTTTACATGAAATTGTAAACATGTGGCCATGGATTTTGAAAATTCTAGAGAGAATTTTAAAAGCTTCAAGAGAATTTCAACAATTTTGAGAGGGATTTGAAAAGTTTCAATGGGAATGGGAACAATAGGGACAAAAATTGGAAAATTTTTAAGGGACTTTGAAAAAATTTCAACTGGAATTTTAGCAATTTTTGACGTGAAATTGTAAACATGTGGACATGGATTTTGAAAATTCTAGAGAGAATTTTAAAAGCTTTAACAGAATTTCAACAATTTTGAGAGGGGATTTGAAAAGTTTCAATGGGAATGGGAAGAATTGGGACAAAAATTGGAAAATTTTTTAAGGGACTTTGAAAAAATTTCAACTGGGAATTTTAGCCATTTTTTGACGTGAAATTGTAAACATGTGGCCATGGATTTTGAAAATTCTAGAGAGAATTTTAAAAGCTTCAAGAGAATTTCAACAATTTTGAGAGGGATTTGAAAAGTTTCAATGGGAATGGGAAGAATTGGGACAAAAATTGGAAAATTTTTAAGGGACTTTGAAAAAATTTCAACTGGAATTTTAGCCATTTTTGACGTGAAATTGTAAACAGGTGGACATGGATTTTGAAAATTCTAGAGAGAATTTAAAAGCTTCAAGAGAATTTCAACAATTTTTGAGAGGGATTTGAAAAGTTTCAATGGGAATGGGAAGAATTGGGACAAAAATTGGAAAATTTTTAAGGGACTTTGAAAAAATTTCAACTGGAATTTTAGCCATTTTTTGACGTGAAATTGTAAACATGTGGCCATGGATTCTAGAGAGAATTTTAAAAGCTTCAAGAGAATTTCAACAATTTTGAGAGGGATTTGAAAAGTTTCAATGGGAATGGGAAGAATTGGGACAAAAATTGGAAAATTTTTAAGGGACTTTGAAAAATTTCAACTGGATTTTAGCAATTTTTTGACATGAAATTGTAAACATGTGGACATGGATTTTGAAAATTCTAGAGAGAATTTTAAAGCTTTAACAGAATTTTCTACAATTTTGAGAGGGATTTGAAAAGTTTCAATGGGAATGGGAAGAATTGGGACAAAAATTGGAAAATTTTTCAGGGACTTTGAAAAAAATTTTCAACTGGAATTTTAGCATTTTTTTTACGTGAAATTGTAAACATGTGGACATGGATTTTGAAAATTCTAGAGAGAATTTTAAAAGCTTTAACAGAATTTCTACAATTTTGAGAGGGATTTGAAAAGTTTCAATGGGAATGGGAAGAATTGGGACAAAAATTGGAAAATTTTTAAGGGACTTTGAAAAAATTTCAACTGGAATTTTAGCCATTTTTTGACGTGAAATTGTAAACATGTGGACATGGATTTTGAAA